>NC_085136.1:236693362-236993362 GCF_035046485.1 Aedes albopictus | reverse complement strand
CAAGAAGTTGGGGTTATTTCGCCAATGTGTTTTCACGAGGAGTCCTGGAGTCTGTAACATCTGCAAATTAATCTTGTAGTTCTGGTGCAGGCCTAATATTGAAACGATAAAATGTTAGAAGAAAGTGATTGCAGTTCACAACAATCATTGAGCAAATTTGAAATAATTGGCTCAATGACCTCAACGGCTGTCGATCAATGGTAACACAGGGGCCTACTCTTAGTAAATACATAATTCGAAAATAGCAATCTAAGCTTGAAAGTTTATTCTCCGTATACTGTAAGTTCAATACTGTGATAAGTGCGCAACTATTTCCGTAAGTCGGTCTGTTTTCTCTGTAGGGAGATGGGGACGCGAATGTTGAATGCGAAATCAAAAGCGCGCGATAACTTTCGTGGGAAAGTCGGTTTTCACGGTAGTAGAAACGATCAATGCGGTGACGCGTTTCATATAGAACGATCGTTGACGTTTGTGCATTACCCTTACTATCGTGACCAAATAAATCATAATCGGGATGAAAACCGTGTCGTGTATATCCATATAACTAGTGGATCATATCACCTACCAAAGGTGGCTCGAAGATCCACACCTTACCCTACTCTACTAACAAATACTCCTTCCCGAGACAACTGTGGGGATGCTGTGGATTCCACGGTTTCTAGTAACAACGGTTGTCAAACTAACAATCCTTCCCCTTTCCCGATGATCGTAAGGACGTCGCCGGTGCCGCTATTGACTTTAAAATATTGAACTCACAAGAAATTACTTGGCCTATCTTGATGCGTGAAAAACTCTGGCAAGGAAACGCTCAAGTTTTTTTCTGGACCCCAGTAAAAACGTCAAAATAAATGGAGCTTGTGCTGTGTTAAATTTTTGAACATTCCGGTCAAGGAAAAATAATGCCCTGAACGGTAATTACTTTAGCGATTCCATTTGAGGTCCATACCTAGCAAAATGGTAGAACGTAGAGTTGGCTTCATTGTGATCGGGAAGCAGAAGAAGAAACCCAAATAATCACCAAGCACTTGGAATAATATAACCTTGGCAATATACCTTACCTTACCGGTCAGACTAAGGTCTGAGTGTCCTCTGCTGTACGTAGGAGTCGTAACCTTAGCCATATAAGGTATGCGCACAGCAAAATGTGGCCAAAGAAAATCAAGCAGTAATAATTCATTCCAACTTGTTCCCAAACCAAAAGCAATTCATCGTAAAAAAGCATTAATTTACTTTAAATCAACATCAAGACATTGCTGATTTGACTTGTTATATCCGTCATCTCGAGTTTTGAGCTTGAGTCATTCCGTAAAGTTTTGCACAGTACCTTCGACCGCATGCCAAGAAATTTTTACCACCTTTGTGTCAAAATCAATCTTATTTTTCGATGAAAGCTGTCGTTCTTGACATTTTTTGAAGGTTCCAATTCACGGTTACTCAATATTTTTCAATTGGGTTGAGATTTGAAGTGTATGAGATTTTACGTTTTCTGGAAAAATGCAGTACAATTTCTACATAGTTTTCTGCATACAAACGCAAGCATTCTCCGCCAAAAACAGGGGACAAAAATCAATTCAAATCAATACACAATATCTAAGCTTTTGAATAAGGGGTGCCAGCCATTTTTCCCGACATTTCCCGTAGTGAAAAAGATGATTTGCTCTACATATATTTCTAAAAGTTCGGTTTTTCGAACCACAAATTCATATTGTTGACCAAACTATGTATTTCTTGCCAAACTTCGATTTTTTCTTACTCTTAAGTTGATCTGCAACCTTTCCAGGTTGTAATGATGTATAGAACCGAATACTTGAAAGCTAACTTAGGTCTGCGGGGACGGTCGCTTTAATGTACATTGTCAGATTTTCAGCACGTTTGTGCAAACACTTTTCGAGGGCTTCTTGTTCCCTTGACTCTATTTTAAACACATTGTCAAAATATATCCCGAAGTAAATATTTTTCGATTCCTTACACAATAAGCTTTCATTTGCGCCAGAGATTGCCACGATTCATTGAAAATAGAGAAATTTCTATCCAAAATGCGGTGGCTAGATTTTGCTGTGTGCATACCTTAGTAACCTAGAAGACAGTCCATTTAGTGCAACATTGAATTCCGGACCAACAATTGAAAAGGCCGCAAACACGACTTAGGGCCTTCTGGGATCCACCCACGCATCTCACCACCATTAACAGAAAGCTTGATGTTTGCGCTTTCTGTTAGTGGTGGTGAGGTGTGTGGGTGGAGTTCAAAAGGCCTCAAGTCGACAGAAACATGTTTGTTTACAAAATGTTGATGCGGCCTTTTCAATTGTTGGTCCGGAATTGGCTTCTTTAGTGGTGTTGAGATAATTCCATATTCTGAATCTGCATGCAAAACTGAGCCGAAATCCAAATTTTCATGAATTTCGATGCCCGGGAACCTATTTAAAAATCAGTTTGAAGTTTGTATGGGAGCGATTTGTCGAATCATCCCTCGTCGCATTTTGTACTGGGCGGAGCTGTCAAGCAGTTGGTCATCTGTCAAAAAATGATTTCGAAAAATCTCTTCGAAATCGATTTTAGGTACCAAAACCTATATATATATATAAGTCAATGTAAGTTTGTATGTTTGTATGTTTATTTGTTTGTATGTATGTATGTATGTTGCAGCATAACTCCGGAATGCCTCAACCATTTTCAACCAAATTTGGTATACACATTTGTTAAATTAAGGAGGTGGTTATAAGGGTTTTGGGATTCAAGGTGGCAGCTTGGGTTCCAAGATGGCGGCCAACACGTCAGAAGGCATGCTATATAACGGTAAATCTTTTACGAATACCATGCACTATTGGTATCTATCGAACGGGCTTGATGAGTAGAAGTCAAAAATTAATATTCGACGCCATTTTGGAATCCAAGATGGCGGCCCTTAATCCAAGATGGCGGACAATAAACCAAGATGGCGGCCATGGAATGGTGGTTTGAGCTATGATACCATGCAATATGGGTATCTATCGATCGGGCTTGATGAGTAGAAGTCAAAAATCAATATCCGACGCCATTTTGGAATCCAATATGGCGGACTATAAATCCAACATGGCGGACCATAATCCAAGATGGCGGCCATGGAATGGTAGTTTGAGCTATGATATCATGCAATATAGGTATTTATCGATCGGGCTTGATGAGTAGAAATCAAAAATCAATATCCGACGCCATTTTGAAATCCAAGATGGCTGACTATAATTCAAGATGGCGGCCATGGTGGTTTGAGCTATGATATTATGCAATATGGGTATCTATCAATCGGGCTTGACGAGTAGAAGTCAAAAATACATGTTTGACGCCATTTTGGAATCCAAGATGGCGGACCAGAATCCAAGATGGCGGCCATGGAAAGGTGGTTAGAGCTATGATATCATGCAATATGGGTATCTATTGATCGGGCTTGATGAGTAGAAGTCAAAAATCAATATTCGACGCCATTTTGGAATCAAAGATGGCGGACCACAATCCAAGATGGCGGACCATATTCCAAGATGGCGGCCATGGAATGGTTGTTTCAGCTATGACACCATGCAATATGGGTATCTATCGATCGGGCTTGATGAGTAGAAGTCAAAAATCAAAATTCGACGCCATTTTGAAATCCAATATGGCGGACCACAATCCAAGATGGCGGACCATATTCCAAGATGGCGGCCATGGAATGGTGGTTTGAGCTATGACACCATGCAATATGGGTATCTATCGGTCGGGCTTGATGAGTAGAAGTCAAAAATCAATATCCGGTGCCATGTTGGAATCCAAGATGGCGGATTATAATCCATGATGGCGGACAATATTCCAAGAGCCATGAAATGATAGATTGAGGTATGATACCATGCAAAATAGGTATCTATCGATCGGGCTTGATGAGTAGAAGTCAAGAATCAATATCCGACGCCATTTTGGAATCCAAGATAACGGTCCATAATTCAAGATGGTGGCCATGGAATGGTGGTTTGATTCATGACACCATGCGATATGTGTTTCTATCGATCGGGCTTGATGGATAGAAGTTAAAAATCAATACCCGACGCCATTTTGAAATCCAAGATGACAGATCATAATTCAAGATGGCGAACCATATTCCAAGATGGCGGCCATGGAATGGTCGTTTGAGCTATGACACCATGCAATATGCGTATCCTACGATCGGGCTTCATGAGTAGAAGACAAAAATTGATATTTAATCTAAGATTCCGGACTATAAATCCAAGATGATGGACCATAATTCAAGATGGCGGACATGTAATGGTGGTTTGGGCTATGATACCATGCAATATGGGTATCTATTGATTGGGCTTGATGAGTAGAAGTCAAAAATCAATAGCCGACGTCATTTTGGAATCCAAGATGGCGGACCATAATCCAAGATGGCGGCCATGGAATGGTGGTTTGAGCATGACACCATACCTAATGGGTATCTATCGATCGGGATTGATGAGTAGAAGTCAAAAATTGATATGTAATCCAAGATACCGGACTGTAAATCCAAGATGGTGGACCATAATTCAAGACGGTGGGCATGTAATGGTGGTTTGTGCCATGATAACAAGCAATATGAATAGCCGTCGATCGGGCTTGATGAGTAGAAGTCAAAAATCGATATTTGATGCCATTTTTGGATTCCAAGATGCCGCACTATAAATTCCAGATGGTGGATCATATTCCAAGATATGGGCCATGGAATGGTAGTTTAAGCCATGATACCTTGCAATATGTGTATCAATCGATCGGGATTGATGAATAGAAATTACAAATCGATATCGAACGCCATTTTGGAAATCAAGGTAGCGGACCGAAAAACATTCGTTTACCATAAAAAAATTAACAGCCTTCGGCAACTTTTTGCGCTGCAACTGTATGGAGGACTGAGGAACATCGGCGGCTTTCTGTCCGATGCGCCGTGTTTGCGTCGATTCACTTCTAGGCGAACAGCATATCCAAGCATTTGCCCGGTAGAATGCGAACATAGGTGTTATCCCTTTTTTAAGTCCGACGAGCGTAAGCGAGTCGGACAGCAAGCGTTTACACGTTGTGACGCAATCATATGTCTATTGATTGAGATTTGAAACCACGGCTTCGCAATTTGATAGGACACAGAGCACGCAACGAAAACTTACTGAAACGCCCATATATTATCGTTATATTTCTCTATGAAACCTGAGATTATATAATATAACACTTCCTCCAAGTGCCGTTGAAAAATGGTGAGAATCATGTGTTCTTAGCTTTAATTCATTTTGAACTGTTTGTTGACAGAGCAAAACATGAACAATCATAATTTATATTGAAAGCTATGAAACTAATTAACTGTTTTTATTTGAATGACTTCTTTGATTTCCATTCCATAAATTTGTATATTGTGCGGCCAACACAATGGCACACTATGCCGTAGAATCGTATCAGTAAACTTAAAGTTTAGTATACTTAGTATGTTTCGAAATTCTAGGTTTTTGACAGTTTTTCATATGGCTTTTATGTCACCTGGAATCTCTTCATCTTCAGCATGGTCTTGCGGAAAACCGGCACCCATTCGGTTAAATGGGACTTCGCATTTGCTTCAATCATGCACAATAAATAAACCCGAGCAAAGCCGGGTCATTCAGCTAGTAAAGTTCTAAAAATCTGAAAAAAAAAAATCATGCTGAGCCACCACTCTTTCGTATAATATCAAAAAAACAATACATTTTTCTTAATTTAAGAACCCAATTTGTTGCTTGCGTTTCGAGAAGGATAGGAAAGGATTTATTCCAACGGGTGATTATTTCTTCGCATCATCCGTTAATTCGATGCGATATGCTATGGGATTTGTTTGTTCGCGGGTTTTCTCTACGGTTGCAACCGGTTGGTTTAAACCTGGTAGGATGTTGAGGTCAATATTTAACTGTTTAAACAAGGCTACAATCTGATCTAGCTTCCGTTGTTGGCCTACTGCTAGCAATGGCTCCTCTGCGAGAAAATTGATTTCATCAACCTTCGCACTAGTCCCTATTGTAGACATAAACCAAAGGCGTATCCGTATCAGGATGTAGTCTGTTTTTCAAAGGCGTAAGCAAAGCGCAAATTATCTTCGTCTCTCCATTGAAGATGATTGGGAGAATTGCATAGCCTTGGACATTCTTCTCCTAGTCTGCTTATATGACACATTCCATGCGTTATGTTTTGCGCGAGAATCAATCTTTTGCTTCTAACAATCGTTATGTTGTTAAATACATGCTAACCAGCATATCAAACGATCAGATTTAAATAGAAGATTCATTTTATGCTTTCTATTTAAGAATTAGACCTTTGAACTTTGAAAGAAATCAAGAAATACAGCGTAACGGGACACCATTGCAGAAAAAAATGACAAATTTTGACCGAACGCAAAGAAATTTGCTACTTTCTAGAAGCAGTTTTCAAAGTTTCAGGTACTATTAGAAGAATATAAGTATTTATCTTCATTTTAGTGCAAAAAGATTCATAATCGGCAGCAGGAGCTCGGAAATATTGTTCATTGAAGTTCAACAACCGCGGTGTAGAAGTGCGTGGAGTGTGTCATATCATTCCTTGGAAATTTATGAAAAGCAAAAATATTTGAATCAATTAATTTAATTTCTTCATCGTGTGAAGTTCACCACATCAGGACAGATTGTGGCCAGTATGAACTTAATAAAAAATTGAAAGTTTGATGACGTCGTCCGTAAGAACTGAAATGACCACCTTCAATTGAGAACCCATGGCTCATAAAACATTGCGCCTCAACCGAGACAGTGTTGTTCGGCGTGACGAAGTAATAATCCCGCCCGAAACATTACTTCAACATGATACACCGATCTTAATGACTCGCTTACACACCACTCGCTCCGACCAGCAAATCCCCTCCTCGTACTGCGCCCGACCCTAGAGGTCCCTAGCTAAGCGAGAACTCCGTAATTTGAGACCTCTTTATTATATGTGGCTATCGTTTGTCTGTTTGTTTATTTGTTCGCGCACACACACACACGGTTGCAGCAGCCCGAAGACAACCAGGCAATATTCCACGAAAATAAAGTTGTACAAATTTGTCAAGACCTGGGCATTCCGCACACCTTTGGTCCGAGATTTAAGAGCTTGTTTTGCGATGCATAATTGCCGCATTGTTGCGAGCCGTGTGTGGTGTGCACTGTGCAGTGGATCGGGCTGGAGCTGCTGCAGTGCGCAGGTATCAGGAGGACAAAATATGCCAAAATCGTGACTGCCACAAACGGTGATGATGCTAATTGAGGTGGGACGGTTGCTCTGCTGCTGCAGCTGATTTGTGTTCGGTGATAACTCTCTTCCGAGCATGGGGTCAGATTGGGTTTGGTCGTTGAGGTTACGTGCAGATGATCTTATCTGTGTCTGGAACGATGGAGTTAGACATATGTCTACAGGAAGGAATTCTGTTATTCAAATGGGAATGTGAGCATAAAGTCTCAAATATATTAGTTTATTTCCCGTATCTAAACAATTTTCACTTCGAAGTGTTTGAAAATTAATAGAACTTTGTACCGTAATCCGGGGTCAAATTGATCACTTGTAACACGTTTCGCGGATAACATTGGTGATAATTCAAATATTGCCAATAGAATTTCTGTAAAATCAGTACCCAGTGGATCTCCATGAAACCATGCGACAGAATTTTGTTAAAAAAGTTTAAACTTTTAGTTAAATTAATTTTTGAAAATCAAAAACTTGAGGATGCCACTTTGGGGCGAAATTGATCAGTATACAATTAAGCATCGGTTAAAAGGATAAAAATCCTTATCCACTTAATTTTGCTCTTCTAAACCCGAATAACGTGCCAAAACTCTTACAGCTAGTGAATTTGACATTTAAAATGTAAAATTAAATTTTGAAATTTCCCCCTTAACGCCTAAAGATAGGCAATATCCTTTGAAATAAGTGATTTTTGTTACAATAAATTTTTTCGTTAGAAAATTATTTTTTTTTAACTTCTTCATATTCAGAATAGCTTCATAACTTTCCAACCAGGGCTCCACAAAAAAGTTAAAACAAAAAAAAACGGGAAGTACTAGTGGCAATCGATTGTTTAGAATCAATGATTTCAGCTAATTGAGAAATACATTGCAAATTCCTAAAAAAAAATAAGGCAAACCAACTTTTTTCTTAACATATAAAACCATTTTCGAAGTGCAATAAAAAAATCTCGGAAACGTTTAGTGCTTCCAGTAAGCTATTTGCTCTTTGAAGGAAGCACGACACTAGACAACGGACCAGCTGGTTGGATGGCCTCATATGCCCAATCTACAAGAAAGGGCACAGACTGGAGTGTGCCAATTACAGAGGGTTTACCCTTTTAAATTCGGCGTATAATATACTGTCGCGTATCCTGTTCAACAGACTGCGACCTCTTGAGCAGTCCTTCGTCGGCGAATACCAGGCTTCGTGAGGGCCGATCAACGACGGATCAAATCCTGCGGATGATCCTAGATAAATTTCGGGAATATAACTTGCAGATTCACCATCTGTTCATTGATTTTAAAGCAGCGTACGATTCAGTTAAAAGAAATTAGCTTTGGCAAATAATGTCAGAACATGGTTTTCCGGCGAAACTTATTAGGCTGATACGCGCAACGCTAGATGGATCAAAATCAAGTATTCGGATCACGGACGAAGTGTCTGCGTCGTTTGTAACCTTGGATGGATTGAAGCAGGAGGATGCTCTTTCAAATTTATTGTTCAACATTGCCCTCGAAGGAGCGATTAAAAGGTCAGGGGGGGGGGATCGAAGTAGGCATCGCCGCGAACGGACGTGATTTTGTTTTGCCTGTCAGCATTTTTTTCACTCTCCCGTTTTGTGTGATTTTCCCAATGATTTGGCTGGTGCTACGATATCTGAACGCGTGTGATTTTCGGAATTCGTTGAACAAAAATCTGTCAGGCTGTCGGAATTTATTTTTCGGGTTTTAAAAGTACAGGGCGGAATTGGGGGCTGCTGGCCCAACTGTGATTCGACCGGGAAATAGCGGTAGTGTTTTTCAAATGCACGATGAAGAACGAACTTTTCCGAGCTGGTGTGTGTTTCACTTCTCAATGATAGAACCAATGAGAAAATAAGAAAAAGACGGAACTGTGACTCAAGATTCTGCAAGGAAGGCACCGAATATTAAAAACTGTAGAAATGAATTTTCTACAAAAGCTGCTCAAGAAATTGGTGAGAACTTTCCAATATGCATTATATAAAATTCAATTTCATAATATTTACATTATCATTCAAATCTTCAATCATTCTTAACTATATAATATCTGGAGCGTTTGGTACGGTATGTCCACGCATCCTTCCTCCCCTGTAGATTCGAGAATTACTTCGACAGAAGAACAACAATTGTTTAATAGTCGAGGTAATTCGAAGAATCATCTCTGCGGCAAATACAACGCAGTAGGCCTGGCCGCTTTGAAGCTTGCGTCATATCTTTGATATGCTGTAAGCCTCAATATTGACAAGTAGTTGGGCGTGATCTAACCCGATTACTTTCCAGGATGCTTTCTCGTACTGGCTGCGTTTGCATTAGATTAGATTAGATTAGATTAGAAGGAGCGATTAAAAGGTCAGGCGCGCAGAGGAATGGCTCTATCATCACACGGTCGCACATGCTCCTCGGTTTTGCGGATGATATTGATCTCATCGGCATCGATCGTAGGACAGTGGAGGAAGCTTATGCTCCTCTGAAGAGAGAGACAGCGAGGATAGGCTTGACGATTAACTCTACCAAGACGAAGTACATGATAGCGGGTAGAGACAGAAGCAGGCCTAGTGGTGTTAGTGCTGAGGTAGTGATTTATGGGGAAGGCTCTACCCCATTTGGCATAACAAGGATTACGCACATTCTAATCAAGAAGCCTGTTCTTCGAATTATGCCAAATGGCGTTATGCCAAATGGGGTAGAGTCGATGGGGAAGTGTTTGAAGTTGTTGAAGAATTTGCTTATCTTGGAACACTTGTGACATGTGACAATGACGTGTCCCGTGAAGTGAAAAGACGTATTGCAGCTGCGAATAGGGCCTTTTACGAATAGCGTAGCCAGGTCCCGTAGCTTAGGACCCATACTTACCTTACCGTACCTTACCGGTCAGGCTAAGGCCGGGGTGGCCTCTGCTGTACATAGTAGCCGCCTCCATTCCACTCGGTCCATGGCAGTTTGTCTCCAGTTCCGCACTCTGCGTAGGGTCCGCAGATTGTCCTCCACTTGGTCGACCCACCTAGCTCGCTGCGCTCCACGTCTTCTTGTACCGGTCGGATGACTCTCGAGAACCATTTTAGTCGGGTTGCTATCCGACATCCTGATGACGTGACCCGCCCACCGTAGCCTCCCGATTTTCGCGGTATGGACGATGGTTGGTTCTCCCAGCAGCTGATGCAGCTTGTGGTTCATTCGCCTTCTCCACGTCCCGTCTTCCATCTGCACTCCGCCGTAGATGGTACGCAACACCTTCCGTTCGAAAACTCCAAGGGCGCGTTGGTCCCCTGCACGTAGGGTCCATGTTTCGTGACCATAGAGGACGACCGGTCTAATCAACGTTTTGTAGATGGTTAACTTCGTGTTACGGCGAACTTTATTCGATCGTAGAGTTCTGCGGAGTCCAAAGTAGGCACGATTTCCTGCCACAATGCGCCTCTGAATTTCTCTGCTGGTGTCGTTGTCGTCGGTCACCAGTGAGCCCAAGTACACGAATTCTTCAACCGCCTCGATTTCATCACCGTCGATATGAATTCGGGGTGGCGGGCGCGATTCCTCCCTGGAGCCCTTTGCCATCATGTACTTTGTCTTCGACACATCAATGACTAATCCGATTCGCCTGGCTTCACTCTTTAGTCGGATGTACGTTTCCGCCATCGTCTCAAATTTACGAGCAATAATATCAATATCATCGGCGAAACCAAGCAGCTGAACGGACTTCGTGAAAATCGTCCCACTCGTGTTTATCCCCGCTCTTCGTATTACACCCTCCAAAGCAATGTTGAACAGCAAGCACGAAAGACCATCACCTTGCCGTAACCCTCTGCGAGATTCGAAGGGACTCGAGAGTGTCCCTGATACTCGAACTACGCACATCACTCGATCCATCGTCGCCTTGATCAACCGTATCAGTTTATCCGGGAATCCGTATTCGTGCATAATCTGCCATACCTGTTCTCGATCGATTGTATCATACGCCGATTTGAAATCGATGAACAAGTGATGTGTGGGCACGTTGTATTCGCGGCATTTCTGCAACACCTGGCAGATGGCGAACATCTGGTCCGTTGTAGCGCGTTCACCCATAAATCCAGCCTGATATTGCCCCACGAACTCTCTTGCAATCGGTAATAGACGGCGGCATAAAATTTGAGAGAGTATCTTGTAGGCAGCGCTCAGTAGTGTGATCGCGCGGTTGTTCCCGCAATCCAACTTGTCGCCCTTTTTGTAGATGGGACAAACGATACCTTCCATCCATTCCTCCGGTAATACTTCCTGCTCCCAAATCTTGGTAATGACCCAGTGTAGTGCTCTCACCAGTGCTTCTCCACCGTATTTTAGAAGCTCGCTTGGTAGTCGATCTGCTCCAGCGGCTTTGTTGTTTTTCAACCGGCCAACCTCCTCCTCAATCTCTTGAAGGTCAGGGGCCGGAAGTCTTTCGTCCTGTGCACATACTCCTAGATCTGTTACCACGCCACCTTCGGTACTTGCAACGTCGCCATTGAGGTGCTCATCGTAATGCTGCCGCCACCTCACGCTCGCTCGTGAGAATATTCCCGTGATTATCTCGGCACATGTCGGCTTGTGGCACAAAGCCTCTGCGCGAGCGGTTCAGTTTCTCGTAGAACTTTCGTGTGTCCTTAGCGCGGTACAGCTCTTCCATCGCTTCGCGATCTCGTTCTTCCTGCTGGCACTTCTTCATCCGGAAGATTGAGTTCTGCCTGTTCCGCGCCTGTTTGTAACGTGCCTCATTCGCTCTCGTACGGTGTTGCAGCATTCTCGCCCATGCTGCATTCTTCTCGGTTTTCAACTGTTCACATTCGCCGTCGTACCAGTCGTTTCTGTGATTTGGAGTCGCGAAGCCTAGTGCTGTAGCCGAGGTACTACCTATGGCGGATCGGATGTCCCTCCAGCCATCTTCAAGTGTAGCTGCGCCAAGCTGCTCTTCCGTTGGTAGGGCCACTGCTAACTGCTGCGCGTAGTCTTGAGCCACTTCTACGTTACGAAGTTGCTCGATGTTGAGCCGCGGCGTTCGACTTCAACGCGTGGTGATAACTGTCGAAAGTTTTGAGCGCATGCATACAGCGACTAAGTAGTGATCCGAATCTATATTCGCACTGCGGTATGTGCGGACGTTGGTTATATCTGAGAAGAATTTACCGTCGATTAGAACGTGGTCGATTTGGTTTTCTGTTTGATGGTCGGGTGATCTCCAGGTGGCTTTGTGGATATCTTTGCGGGGGAAGATGGTGCTTCGGACTACCATACCACGGGAGGCTGCAAAGTTTACGCATCGCTGGCCGTTATCATTCGATACGGCGTGCAGGCTGTGTCGCCCGATTACCGGTCTGTACATTTCATCCCTTCCTACCTGCGCGTTCATGTCGCCGACAACGATTTTCACGTCACGCGGCGAGCAACCATCGTATGTTTGCTCTAACTGCGCGTAGAACGCTTCTTTCTCGTCATCGGGTCTCCCTTCGTGTGGGCAGTGGACGATGATGATGCTGTAGTTGAAGAAACGGCCCTTAACTCTCAACATGCACATCCTTGCGTTGATCGGCTGCCACCCGATCACACGTTGTCGCATCTTGCCCAACACTATAAATCCTGTTCCCAGTTCATTGGTGGTGCCACAGCTTTGGTAGAAGGTACTCTGCCCATATTCGCATAGGTGACCTAAACGCCACATAGGTCAAACTCCACTTTTTTAGCTTAACATATCCTGCACCATGTATAGCATATGCTCTAATTATTAAAAAAAATGTGTTTGTTCTAAAACATGTGAGTATATTGAAAAGAACGTTTTGACGTAACCACCATGTGGTCGCAATACTGACGTCTGTGTACAAGAAAACTAAAATCTCCCCATAAAACGTGATTGAACATAATTTATTGAGATAATTTATTGACATAAACATAATTTATATTTGAGATATCTAATTATTTGATTTCAGATGCCTGAAAATTATTTTCAATATCAACAACTTTCCATGTGAATATTATCAATTATGTTTAATACTTATTATGGATGCAATGTAGATACTGAAACATTTATGATGCTTTGACAACAACATACTAATAATTTAACAAATTGATACTTGATAGCCTACAACTCGTAATGGTGAGTCTACGCCGATTGAAGTAATCGTTTCCACTGGTCTTAGTCCTGGATCAATCGCATCCAGTCGCCCTGAGATTTTGGAGCCCCTTAGGGCCGCAAAATGCAGTTGAGGAAGACCTAAAAGGCCACCGTGCGCGCCCTACCACGAAGCCAACGGCTCCTTCCTGGTTCTCTGCTAATATGGTATAAGTTTGTCATTTCTCTGGCATACGAGCTACGTATCCAGCCCACCGCAGCCTGCCGTGTTTTATCCGCTTCATTATACAACAGTTAACCGATTTTGTCAGCCTGTTTCGGGGACACATTTTTTGTTCTCCATAAATATCTAAATAGATTTTCAAGCAGTAGTTTAGTGATGAACATGATTGAATTAGTTAAAGTTTGACCGTAAGTTAATGAGAGCAAACAGTTTGTGGGGCTGACAAAATTGGGTTCATACTGTATCGATTTATTTACATACTTGGTGCAATTCGTAGTTCATGCAACGCCGCCATATGCCGTGATCCTGATTAGCAGCGAGTATTGTTCGCAGTTAACGTGCTTACTTTAAATTTACTCTTAAATGGGTGTTTGTCAAATCTCCTAAGTATAGAATCCAAACACCTCATGTATGAACAGTTATATTTTTTGTGTGGATGGTTATGGTAGATCTCTATCGCTTCCTCTGAATTACGACGTAAACTCCTCAAACCCCCTTTCAGCTACTTACTAAGTGCTTGAAGCAAACTCATTGAAACCCGAAACGTGAGTTTTTGTGGCACCTCATTGATTAATGAAATAGTAAACTCATGGTTAGCCACGAGTAAAATCATTCCACAGCAAAACTATTATAAATAAGTTTTACGTTTTGTTTCAAAATCATCATTGAAACAATACTACTGAACTGTTGTTGAAATTCAATCAATATCTATCTGATTAGGCGTTGGGTGTATGAGCATTTGATGTTTACTAATTTAATTGTAAAAACTTAGTGTAGAGGAATAGTACATGAAATTAGTTTCGTAACATTTCGTAATTTGTCGAATATGATAAAAAATAAATGAGGCCCGCGGGTGACACCTAATGTTTCAGTTTATCAAGTAAGGTACCCCGGGGCAAGTGATAATCCGGGGCAAGTGAGACCTACAGCTATAATTTTTTTTATTTGTTAGTTTTAAGGCAAACATTCTTCATAGAAAACATAGGTATCACACCAACGGATACTTTGAATTCAAAAATTGTTATTGTTCTCACCATAAAGATACCATATATGTTATTGTTGTTCATATGTAATTTTCAATTTACTAAGTGAGATTAACGTACTCTACTACATTCGTCGTTTTAAAATAGAATAACAAATAAATTAAAACTTTTTCGATTTCAGGATAATACATGGAGGGCTTGCAAATTATTTTAAGCGAAAAAACTGTAATTTATTTTCATTTATTACCTTTTGTTAACTCCTCTCACTTGCCCCAGTGCATTTCAGCATCTGGGGCAAGTGAGACCTATGAGAGTAAACAAACACAATTTCATAGTTTGATCTCGCTTTCTTCAGCCTAAGTCGAAATTTTCACAAAAGTGAAGTAAAAATCGGCACCTTAAGTAATCAATCGTTGAATTATACTTAACTACTTATATTCTGATGATGAAGCCATTGTTTAAAATGGTTAAGGTTTTGATAGAATATATATTTTCGAAATCATCTATTTTCATATTTTTGTTCAAGCAAATTCTTTTATTTTTTCGTTTTTCGCTGCATAATGAGTTTTTCTGAATGTTAAAGAACCGGCCATAAAGTAAGAAAAAATAGAAAACGACTTATTCAAAGTTCACGATTGAAATATTTTTTTTTATTGATCGTAAAATTATGTAAGGGAAAACATAACATCTGTTAATCTTGAAAAATCTTTTGGCGAGACTACGTACTGTGAAAAGTAAGTTTGGAAATCTTTCGGCATTTAACCCTAGGGCGCTTTTTTAATAAATAAAATCAATTTGTTTTGCACGAGTTGCTAGAGTTGAATCAATTTTTTTCTCAGTGATTCGTTATTATATGTGTTACGTAATTTATGCACGATACCACAAAACGTTTCCAACATAAATCGCCAAACATAGTTATTCGCATCCTCTCCTCTCCTCTTCTTGGCGTAACGTCCTCACTGGGACAAAGCCTGCTTCTCAGCTTTTAACTGAGAGCTTCCTCTGCCAATGACCATTTTGCATGTGTATATCGTGTGGCAGGCACGAAGATACTCTATGCCCAGGGAAGTCAAGGAAATTTCCTTTACGAAAAGATCCTGGACCGACCGGGAATCGAACCCGTCACCCTCAGCATGGTCATGCTGAATACCCGTGCGTTTACCGCCTCGGCTATATGGGCCCGTTATTCGCATAAGATATTTATAATTTATGCTACCTTACATATATACAGCAACTATATTAAGCCACTTGTACAAAAAATCCGAATAGGTCCCACTTGCCCCGTGATACGGTGTAAATGAAGATCTGCTCCACTTTTCATGATATGCATAATATACAGAAATTAAAATTTTTGAAACAGTTTTAATGAACGTTAATAAGAAGGAATATACCAACAATGTCTTCTAGAACCATTGGAATTATAAAATTATTTATGTTTAGAATTTTTTGGCTTGACGAAACCAAACTAGCATTTTTTTAGGTCTCACTTGCCCCGGGGTACCTTAAATCTCAAAAAATTGTAAATATTACTAAGGTATTTCTTAATAAATAGTTACGTACAACACCATGTTTTGGATAAGGCATAAAATAACCTTTTCAACATAGACTGCCTTAATTGCTAGGTGCATTGGAAGAAGCTGTTAGGATCCATCGCAAAGCCTGGGGATTAATGTTAATTCCGGTATTTTGCACACATTAAACGAAATAAGAAAACAGGTCGGCGTAAAGTCAAATTGTACTAGGCGATTTTTTGGACTGGTAAAGATAAGCCAAGGAATCATAGTATTTCAAGAAATAATGCACATGCTTTGATATCCCAATTTCTTGCAGGACATTTTCCCATAATCATTGAAAAACAGTTGGTCCGGTCTGATTTAAAGCCGACCAACTGTGAATCTTACTACGATGCCCACGCTTTATGGTACGCTCGACCGCACTATCAGATAGTTCACATTTTCAGAATGCGACGTGTTAGCATTTTTCTGAAACCACGGTTAGTACATCTTCTTTCGAGTCGGGACTGCTGCTTATCAACAAAGAATGTATTTAACGCACGAATACGGACATTCAGCCGGAGACCCGGGTTCGATTCCCGTTCCGGTGAGGAATTTTTTTTTTCGACTCCCTGGGCATTGTGTATCATTGCACTTGCCTCACAATATACAAATGCATGCAATGGCAGGCAAAGGAAGCCCTTCAATTAATAACTGTGGAAGTGCTCAAAGAACACTAAGTTGAAGCGAGGCAGGCCAAGTCTCAGTGGGGACGTAGAGCCATATAGAAGAAGAAGACGGACATTCCGGAAAAAAATCTAACACGTGTTCAGAAACCGCGTACCGTAATAGCTAACATAACGGTCATAGCAATCTGGTTGTTACGTCAACTTATCCGTGTAATCATTCATCAAAACGACTGAATGGTCGCATAAACTGACGTACACGTTTCAAATATGGAAAAATCACATGAAACATCTTAAAATCATTGCGGCTCACTTTTTGTAGCTGTAATCCACGAAACTGACAGATTATTTCATTCAAATAGTCGGTGCATATGTAAATCCGGAAAAAATCTATAAAATCGTGTTTCCCCATCAGAGCAGACGTTGGTGGTTACATCGACTATGCGAATATGGGCAGAGCCGCTCGATGCCCGCTTTTCCACACTTTCTGTCCAGTCCAACAAAGTTCCTGCAACGCCACGATGTCGAAGTTGCGGGGATGTAGTTCGTCGTAGATTATCCTGTCACATCCTGCGAAACCTAGTGACTTGCAATTCCATGTTCCAAGTTTCCAATCGTAGTCCTTATTTCGTCGCGTGGGTCTTTGCCGATTGTATCGAGTCGTATTTTCTCCTATGTTATTCGCAATGGGGATTTTTACGGGTGGCTTATTGGGCCTACGCCAACACTCCTGTCTCGCCGGAGGGCCATCGTGCCAGTTCTGTTTAACGTCCCAACCAACACTGGGACGACCACGCTGATGGGGCTACCACCTTGGATCTAGCTGGGCGTGGTGCAGCGTTTCTTACTCAGCCGCTGGATGCCAGAACAGACACTGTTTGAGCTGCACCTCCTTGGTGAACAGACACTCGGATCGTACCGCGAACTCGCTGGCTGCAAGCGGTTGAAGAAGATTTACGATCCCTATACGTTCGGGGAAACTGGACGAACATCGCCCAAGACCGACGAAGATGGTGCTCTACTATACGCTCGGCGTTGGAGTAAAGTTACTTTAGCAAACAAGGTATCAAGGTAGGTAGTTCATTTTCCAAAAACGTAGCATTGATTTGTAGCAAGTAGCAAGTCTCTGCAATCTCAACAAACAATTCCACATACCTTCCCAAGTGATTCCCGGTACCGTGAATTCGGGTGAAATTGATCACTTTTCACAGTTTTTGGCTTCTATTTTTTGAATAGTAATCGATATGGTCAAACTCAATGTTTTAAAACAAGTACGACCACGGGTTTCATCAGTCAACGAGGTTGAAACTTTTACTGTAAATCATTTTATTGCAATCAATATCATTTAAAATAAAAAATCAGAAATTTTAGTTTCGGGGTGAAATTGATCAGTCAGTGAAATGTCTTTGTAAGTGTTGAAAATAAATTTTCCATCTGAATTAATCACCCTAGAATACGAAAAGCTTTGTAAAACTTATACAAGTTTAGTGAATTCATAAATATATAAATTTTAAATTAAACAAATCTAAAGCAAACGCCTAAAAGTATGCAATTTTCATACTAAACAAGTCATTACTTTAGAAAAAGTACAATTTTATGCATAAATATCAATATTTATAGAACTTTTGATGATGAAATCGGGTTTAGCGAACACTTGGCAGCTATAAACAGTCATTCGAATATTTATTCCATGTGCAATACAGCTACGGTAACAAAAGTTTGAAAGTGTCTTTCAAATTCGCCAATCACGCAGTTTCGGAAAATATTAAATTTAATACAGAAATATGTGACTAATTAGCTGTAAAACATGTAAACTCATCATTCAATAACCCTTGCGCCAGATGATGGTCATTTTGTACAAATTGTTTCAAGTTCAAAGCTTTATTTTTGACAAATAAAGTTTACCCTCACATCGATCAATTTCACCCGAAATCACGGTATTTATCCTTCGAATTAAAAATGTCGAACAGCTTATGGTGAATCAGAATCAATTGATCACTAAAATAACTAAAACGGCCGCTATGAAATGAACAGATAGCGCCACCGTAGCCTTGTGTGTTTGACATAACTCGACTGCTGTCACAATGTTAACGTCCATATACGGTGGCGCCTTTGTTTACATGCGGAACGAACGAAAAGTTGGCTTCATTGATCCATTCTGCAGTTTACAAAGCTTCTTTGGGAAGTTACCCTGTTTGAACGTAGTACTTCATGCCAACTGCGCAAAATTCACTTAGTGACAGACTTGCTAGAATCCCAAAATGGCCGCCACAATGGCCGACTCTTCGTAAACAAAACCTGCGCACCTGAGCTTATTATTTTACTGTTATTACAAGTGAGCAAGAACAGAATAATGAAATGCACTATTGTTTGAAGCTTGCTTCTTGAGATTTGTGCGTCTGAAGTTTTGATGCACTGTTGAAGCGGGATTTCAAGCCGTTTGTCCTTAATGTTCGTGTTGCCAATGCAACGTTCATTGATGCAAACGGTGGTAAATCAACGCTTTTTGGTTTAAGTTTTGGAACCAGTCTCAGAAAGGACTCTTGTTGAACATCGACATCGAACAGTTGCTATATGTGCAGCTTAGAAGCAATGTTCTGATCGTATACGGCGTTGTTTTTGAAAATTGCATTCCTTGCATTTTTGATCAAATGTGGGGTGTCGTACATGACCGCTATTTTTCGACCATTTATGGTCAAGAATGGGTTTGTCATTGTACCGCCCGCATCATGAACCATCTTCATATTTGTGCTGCACTGGTCCATAGTCACTACCAATGGAACCAATTCGCAGCTTTAATAGCACGAACACTGGCTTTAACTAGGTTAAAGAGAGCGACACTGTGAGGGCTGTTGTGGGCCAGTGGATATAGCCTATAGGCTGCAAAAGAAATTCAAACATTAGTGTTTTACATCTTCAATTAACCCTCGAGCAGTCACATCTTTAACCACCTTAAGCGAAACCACGCTCACGCTGTTCACAAGCGCGTATTTATCATGGTGCGTGTATATACAGTACATGATGTGACCGCTCCTGGGTTAATACATGATTTAGTGAAATATGTCACCTGTTTGAATCGCCAGTATATTCCGGACACCATAACGGAAACTGCCTCGGTAGCAAGTTTGAATGTATCATTATTTTCAATTCGTCGAATGTCATGATCGGGAAAAACCGTAAAATTTATCTGCTTTCGCACTGTACGATAGCTCAGATTTGGTGGACATATCATGGGTTTGCTTTTCTCATCCTCGACGTTCTTAGTCCTTTCCTTGATGTGTGATAAAATGGCAGGGTTTAACCCAGGTTCTATTCGGATGGTCCTATTATGGTTGTATACCGAATTTATGTGCGGCAATACGAGGTGACTTGATCTCCGTATGTGTCGGTACGTTCGAGGGCCACTTAAGTATGTGGATGCAGCAAACTTCATGGTTTGTGGGTGGTATCGACGACCTTTTGGTGCTCGTGATACGTTGCGCAGTGAATCGAAAATAATGGGGTTTCCCTCGCCTGCTTTCACAGCTTTTCATTTCCTTTTTTCCGCTTTTCCAACAACTGCAAATGCTGCTTCAGTTCAGCAATTTGCTTGTTTTTCGTCCTTAAAGCTCTTAGTCGTCGTACACTAGTTTGACGAGCCACAAATAACTGGCGCTTGAGCTTCGACACCGTCGCCCGCAAAACCTACGACAATTTTCCAGTCTACCTTCAACTGACGACTATCCGGTACTTCCTTGGAACTTTCTATGGTGCCAGAAAATGTTTCCTGGAAGGAGTAGGGAGGCAGGCGATAGCGCTGTCATCATACGGATAAAAGTCTTCTGGGACCGCCAGGTGCTCGAATGGTGTCATGATCACTTTAGGATTTTCCTTGATTTTTAACGGAAGGTGATCCGGTACTAGATTGCATTGGAAGTACCTGCAGTGGCGGAGAATGTTTTTAGGTAGGAGTCGGTGGGTAGGCAGATATCACTGTCATCATAAGCACAAAAGTTTTGTGTGACCGCCAGATGCTCGAGTGTTGTTTCTTCCATTTTGTAGTTCTCCTGGATCGTTACCGAGATTCTAAAACAATAATGTATTTAGTACATGCTACAAACAATCTTCATCTGAGTTTTGATAATTTACACACCCACTTAAATTGTCCGAAACATCATCAAATGGGCTTGACATTCCCGATTTATTCTCCATTGCAATATGCTGATTTTGGGTTGCTTCAATCCATTCCCAAAAATCAGCGTCATCTTCAATAAAATCCATGGCGTCTGTATCGTCTTCATCAGTGCTGTTAAGGACAATCACGGCCAATTCTTCCTTGGGATGTTTATCTAATGCCACATTTGCTTTCGGCGTTGGGTTGCAGTAAGGAATCTGTCCAGCTCGAAGCCTATTTTAACCCTCTTCGTGCATTAGGGTCATTATGACCCCTAAACGTGCACTAGGTCAGCGAGGTGCGCGCAAGCTAATGCACGAAGAAGGTTAAAATGAATTCCATTGTATTTCACATTTTTTTCATCTCACATGTCTGTGCTGCATGCATGGAAAAATCACCGCTCAGCTCGACCGAATCGCAGCAAGACACGCACTGTTTTTTTCATAATAGTTATAAAATTTACATTGCCAAACATTGCGTTTACAAATAATTGCAATTTTTCATCCCTGGGGAAACTGTAAAACGATTTTCCCTGAGTTACTCCTCGTCTATTTGGGCACCAGTAATATTCGCACTTGCCCCCCATGTTGGCATGATAGTGTAAACAATGTTTTGCAGTTCTGCAGAGTTTGCTGTTTGACGTTTCGAAAGTGATAGCAAGCTGGCTTGCGACGCTAGCGCCACTATATTGTCACTTGGATTGCCATTTGAGAAGGCCGTTAAATTCCTTACACAACTTTGGAATTGGACTTGGACGTCTGTTCTCTGTGGTTTTAATGCAAGTTTTATAAAATTGGTCATGAAAATCTCTTATAGAGCTGCACAAAACTTACAATGTTACTTGGGATGTTTTGTGGAATCCCATCTCGTATTTTAGTGATTGAGTCGTTCCAGATATGTAATCTTTTTATTGTGAAAACCGGGAAGAAAAATCGATTTGATTAGTCGATGAGGAACTGGTGTTTCCCTCTCAAACTTCCAAATTTTCACGACATAACCTCTACTTTTAATCGCCAATAGTGATCAACTTTACCCCGCTGATCAACTACCACCTCCGCTCCCTCCCCAGATTACGGTATATTGTATTCCATGGTGTACTAACACTACTACAATCAATGGACGACAACTCTTGTGGTCGTCCAGCTGTTACCTATCATAAAACTATTTAGTTTTCTTCAGCCGAGATTTTCTATTCTTCAAACGGTATGTGCAGCAGAAGGTTTCATTTCAATGCTTCTCTTACGAATGCTACCTTGTCCGTCCATCCAATTTGCCATTGACTGATAAAGAATCATAAATCAACTGTGGTGCGCAAATCCAATTTTCCACAAAAATGGCAATCAATACCGTGAAACTGGCTGTTCTTGACCTGCTCGGTCCGCTTAAGCTGCCTGACGGAGATCATGAGCCGTGACCCGTCCCAGCGGGATGTTTGCTCAAGCAAACGATCCACAAAACTTTGCCCTTTTGTGGTTTTCCAGATTCAGGAGTGTTGGGAAAAGTCGTCTTCTCTGCATGAACATTGATAGGTACCTCTCTACAGAATGCTCTGAAACCGATAGGGTTTGCTCTCCCGCCGGCACAGGCGTAGCTGCAGATGAAAGCGGCTTAGCATAATTGCATTAATATTTTCGTAGGAAGCTGATCCGTGAAAAGAAAACAAATGTAAGGGCGATTATCTCCTGGAGTTCGGAGGCAGTTGCAAAGCGATATATGCTATGCGGCTGGCTGTGCGGTTTTCTCGGCTATCGAGATACAATCGAAATGACAATAAGCAGAGATTATCTGCTGACTCCTCCCACGGTTTGTTTTTCATTTTTTGACCGATAAGCTAAACCATGGAGGGAGACTTATTCAGTATTCTGCACTTTTTTTTCGTGTGAGAGCACAGGTACTCTTATTCAAATTCGTCCTTTCGGCATTCATTAGGACAAATTTGCCCGAAGAATCCAATTATTTTATTGCCAATTCACCCGGGTAGGATCGCTCATTACTTTAATCACGGAAGATTTTCGTGTCCCTTCTCTGCACTGCCATTCGCTCATTTTAATATACCCGATAATGATGGTTTGCCTGCGTCTCGTGTTTCGTGGACCTGCGTTGTGCACAATCGCCAATTTATTTAAGAGTAATTTAAGGCAATTTTCACCTTCGTACCCAGCAATCAGGGTCCGTGCGAAGCAACGGTTCGGGGCCATATTCAACGAGGAGATGACCGCGGTGCGATACGTCTCGTCGAAAGTGCTTATGGAAATCATTAAATTGCTGACGGAATGCAGCGAGAGGGGAGAGCGTGTTAAAATGAGACTTTGACTTTAAAAGCATAATTCTAAGAACATGTTTTCTAGTCCTAGCCGGTTGAGTATTGAAGTTCAAAACTGCTCAAAGCTGACTCCATAACATCTGCACAACTTCTACATTAAGTATCCTGAAATATATAGGAAACCGCGACATTTCCGGCCGACTGGATGCAACGCGTCTTAGTAAAGGTGGACATTCAATAAGGGGGACCTGACTATGCTATAATTTTGCTACTGTGTATCGTTCTCAAAGTCTAGTAGTTTCATCATCTAAGCTTAGCCACATATATATATATATATATATATATATATATATATATATATATATATATATATATATATATATATATATATATATATATATATATATATATATATATATAGAGTAATGCGGGGCAAAAGTTCGCACCTAACAGACTTCACAAAATAACTATTGAACGAAAAGAAAACAATATCGGTTTTCTTCGTTTAACGGGTCCCTATCATGTTGCCTTCAAAACGTAGTACTAGATTTTTTTGTGTTTCTTCTCTAGTTTTAGTAATACAATTTTTAAAACAAGTACTCCAATGCGAACTTTTGCCCCATAGTTGGGGCAAAAGTTCGCATTATGCGGGGCAAAAGTTCGCACTTTGTACAGGGTAGTTTATTGGTGTGATGTTCATTTATTTCATGTTAATTCATGTTCGTCTTTTCACTCTAGCCATGAAACCTGTTTCTTTCTGTTTTTAGCATTACGGCCCAACTGGAATACGACCTGATGTTCAGCTTTTGTATAGAGTGTGTTTTATGAAGACTTCCACAACTATTAACTAAGAGCTGTCCTTTTCAGCGTTACTGAAGTTGTCAAATTACATTGTGGGGTGATCATAGAGATACGTGTTGCTCAAAATACATGAAAAAAAATCAAATATGCAGTAAAACAGTTGAACGGGACCGTAATCGAATCTTATCCCCGTTAGTATGGTGATGAATTATAACTACCGTAAAACGGGGTATCTTTGATAATGCGGGTAACTTTGATAGTACGGCAGGCATTGTGTAATTTATCTTATAACTATGATTCCTTCAACCAGTTAAGAAAAAGGTAAACGTAAATCAATTCTATACATATGAAAGTTCATCTTAGACGAATTCTGTTATTCTGTTATAATCAACGCACCCCCGGACCGTGGCCAATCTGCGTTGAATCGCTGGGCGATACGTCTACCAGTAGACTTGTATCTGCCCTATGCTAAACCGATTAGCATATCAAGTCCTTTCCACTGATGAGTAGGCTCGAATGTCCCGCCCCTCCCTATAACCCATAGGGGGAAATAAGGAGTTTCCAGTTTCAAGTATTGTATTGATTATGACACCAACTCTTTCTATTCCTTGGGAAAAAAATCACTAGACTTGGATTATCAGACTACTATTAATAATGAACATAATTAAGATACAAGTTTACATACACAATTGTAAAAGCAGTGTCAGATACTTTTAAGTGAATTGAAAAATGTGAATAAGATAAATTGTAAACTATTTCGCGGCGACACGAATGCTTCAATAGTGTCATAAATAAAGGCGCAAACAAACAAATAATTGATATTGAAGTATGCATATTGAAGTATTTATCTATTAGCAAAGTAGTAGAAAGAGTTGGGTGCCTGATTATAAAATTGTTGTACTTATCTTGTGTGTTTCGGACAAGTCCCGCTTGTGTTGGCCATTAGGACACTTCTTGCTTCAAAACGGTCGTTTCTGGAATGGAAAGAGAATAATTGGCCGCACAACTCCGCGAATGGGCGGCCCGCACATATTAGTATAATGTTGCAATGATTGAAAATAATAGAGTATGATTGTTAATCTATTTGAATACTGCTACTAGTTCAGGTTTCTCACCCTCCACGATTCTCTAGATACTGTTATAGCGTGTTTGTTGTGAATTTGTTAAAAAGTGAAGCCTCCAAAACAGTTACGTGAAGTTGTATCAAAATTCTACAGAGTGTTGGGGAAGGGGAGGGGAAATAAACATACTTCTTCCTACACCTAGCAGTTCGGATCTTCTGTTCACACTGTCATTCCAACCTTCTTTCAGTGTGAAACGTTTCTGGATCTGGAACGGGTGGTATCACTTTACGCTACTCTTCTATCATGAACATAGATAGCTACTTTTAAAAATAAAAGTTTTGTCCTACTACCTATTTTATACCTGAAAGATGTTAATTGGTCAAATGTTTCGTTCAGCAAGTCTATGTCCATATTGATGATACAACCTTTTATTAATGAGTAATAATGTTGCTCACAGTTGTGAGGCAATATAACATTCAACTCGTTGAGGGCAAGTTATGAACCTACAGAAAATTTCTTATTAGGCTGTTACCTCTAAAACTACTAAACACATATTGAAACGTGAAATTGTTTTGTAATAATTGATCCTAATCTTAACCCTATCACTGGAACGCGTTTGAAGCAAATTGATATTGCTAATGATTTGGTTGGGCATTAAAAGTTTTTTGGTTTCGACAATAGTCACATACTATGCCCTACGACATTGACGATTCTATTGTCTATGGCTCACCTATTTCGTGCCACCCAGCAGGGACTTGGTCTGGTACCCATTTCAGTATATCCGCTCCACTTAATATACCGCACCTCTTTCGATTTGTGATATATTACGCGGAACATTACTCTCTTCATTCGGATAGCGGCTATGTAACCCATTGGATTAAAAGCCTCCATCAAACATGAAGCGATTAATCGGAGACTGAAGACTCTATACCAAATTTGGCTCAGAGACAGGTAATCAGTGAGGTCAGTTTTTCTCGTTTGTCAGAGACGATTGATACGTATTAAGACAAACTTTCCACTGCATCTGCCAGCAATAGTCGGTGATCGATCAACATTCCGAGTACCCCAATTTACACAAGAATGCCAAGGATCACCGCTCATGCTTTACAATACAGTTGGAAAAACTAGAACAACACCTGGCCACAATGATGCATAAAGCACTAAAGCGGACCGGAAGTGTTGGTGAGCCAGCCCCCACCGTGAAAGTTCATCTTAGACGAATTTTCATTAAAATCTAGTTTATATAAAACTTTTTGGACAAAAAATAAAAATTGTTGATATTTTTGTCATTTATCAACCCCTTCAAACAAACTGCTATACGACTTCGTTAAAACTATTTTTTCAATGAAAAATTGAATCTCTTAACGAAGTGTGTTTTTACGAAATGGAAGCGATTTTGTAAAATGTGACATAAATCTCCATACATTGATAAACGCCTAAAAGTATGCAATGCCCTTGTAATTTCATGTAGATAAATATGTGTTGTTCAAAATTTGTTAACAAAACATTAAAAAACTACTCAAAAAAAGAAAACTAACCATGCATAGCATGTAATCATATGTTGATGTACCGTTAAGCATTCATTATTACAAAGATAATGATTTTTGATAGCTAAATTTATTGTGTTTTGCACTCAATACTCCACAAACTCATTTTTATATGTAGAATTTAGTAAAATATCACTGTTTTGATATAAAAATTCTATCTAATATATTCCACAAGCCTTCTCTCATCATGTTCATGCGCTCAAGATTTTAATCTGTGATTATTTTTTGAGATTTGATGTGTTTTTTGGGCATTATCAAAGTTACCCCAAAATGAAAATCTGATTTTCGGTTATATGAAAAACTAAAAGTTATCTAAAATATTTCAGATTATCGAATCTTTTAATTGCAATTGAGAACTGATACCCCAGTACTTGTTTTAAAAATATAAAACTCGGGGAAATACTGTTACATGTAAAAATATTGAGAAAATTCGCTGAAAAACTATCAAAGTTACCCCATTTTACGGTATGAACTTACAAATAAGCTATGAAAGACCCCGTCAAAGTAGATGAGCATAAAACATTCAGAAACATACGAAAAGACACGACGAGGATGACGAAGATAATGTTTTGAAATGTTTTTAACCATTTTTCATTTATTGATTTCAATGAGTGGTCATAATGTTTGCCTTATAGTCAAACTTCTTACTAAACTAAGTTCAAACCCTATGCCGCATCGATTTCAGGGTGCATACTTTACATATTATGCATATTGCATATATAGTAGTTTTTATACGGAATTATCATTGCTCCAAATATTCCGTAATTATATTGATGTACTAGACTCAGAAATCTAGTGCGAACTTTTGCCCCACAGCTACTGCGAACTTTTGCCCCACTGTCGAGGTTTTCACAATGTCCCTTTCTGCAAGAAGCACTAGTAGTTTATTGTTTATTCGAGTGCACCTCGCGAACTACTATGGAATAACGATTCTCCGACATCAAGAGGTTTTGAGATTCTTCTTCTTCCTGTTACTACAAATTCTTATTCCAAGATGTCTAAGAATTCTATCAAAACACCTAGAAACACATTTTTTCGCATATCTCTGCCAAACCATAACGAAATAGTTCCAATTTTTATTGATGAGTAGCTGACCTGATTATGTGTCGAACCCATATAGATTTGTTTGGGTTCTTAACTCGTGCCCAGAAAAAGACCTACTGCGAACTTTTGCCCCGTGCGAACTTTTGCCCCGCATTACTCTATATATTTTTTTTTTTGTTTTTATTGAATGAGAAAATCTGCAACAGATACCCAAGAGGTGGTTCCTCGGGTGATGTGGGGATCGACCCACTAAAAACTCATTCTCTCTCTTCCTTACCTTCGCGGTACGCCCGTTAGGGATGACTTCGAGAAGGGGGGACCGTACATGAGTACACTCTAATAGTAAGCGTTCCACCAGCTACCGCCTTAAGTTGTTCACTCTCCCCTGGAGGCTCGGGTCCTGGCTAGTATTTAGACTACCCGTTGAACTCAAGCTCCTGGATGGGGAAGGGGGGCCAACTCAACTAGCTGTTGTTCGGCTCGCCATTTACTCTGTAGTTCAAGTACGATTCGAGAAACCGTGGAAATAACGGAGTCCCACTTGTCCGCCCCCATACACATCCTTTCAACAATGTTGTCAGGCGTGATATATCTACACACTAAGATTTTTTCGCCGAATCTCGGCAAACTGATTGCCGAGATTGGCACCGCTGAGTGCTCGGCAATCATCTCGGCAAAAAAAAGATTTGCCGGGAACCTCGGCAATCACAAAAATTGACAGCTGTTAATATTTTGCCGAGATTCTCAGCAAATATATTTGCTGAATTCTCGGCAAACAAAATTTTCAGTGGGAATAAATTTGCTGAATCTCGGCATTTTTTTTTTGTTTATTTTTCAGTAGAAAGAATATTTTTAGCTCACAAAGAAACACAGTAGAGAAGTTTTATCCTCGTATATGTATTTTACATTTTTTTTTCAAGGGAATGTTTTTCAAAATAATCAATTGGTTGCTGGTGGTTTCATTCTCTTCCATAAGTAAACACACTGAACTCCCAGCTGCAACTCCCAAAATCGAACAGCTCCTCGAAGGGCAGCAGCAAAAAGGTCCTAAAATAGATTGAGGGGATATGAAATTCAATAGCAATAAGTTACTTACAGAAAGTTCTTACATTCTTAAAAATTTTCACTTCGTTTGAAAGATCACTACTTCATTTATTATTCATGTAGCACCTTCAGCACCACGTAACACTGTTTTGTTTTTTTTTTCTGGAAGGCTGCAAAACTGACAGTTGTCTTGCTGAAATTCGGTAATCTCGTTTGCTGATTTCAGTAAAATCTGTGTTTGCCGAAAGGTTCAGCAAAAAATGCTGTCAGTTTTCGTAGTTTTCAAGCAACTTGCTGATATTTCGGTAAAACGTTTTGGACAATCTCGGCAAAAGCGAGTTATTTGCTGAAGTATCAGCAAAATCTTGAGTTGCCGATTGAAATCAGCATTTTTTTCTGCCGAGCTCAAGAATCATTTTTAAGTGTGTACCGCATACCTCCTGCATACTCGACCTTTGCTCCACGAAACGTGGACATTCAAAGAGCACATGCTTCGCGGTCTCGTCGCAGTCTGCACACTCCGGACATGCGGGGGAGCCTGCGTGTCCGAATCTGTGCAGATACCACCTAAAGCACCCATGGCCTGACAGAAATTGAGTCAAGTGAAAATTCACCTCGCCATGGGGCCTGCTCGTCCACTTGGACACGCTCGGTGTGAGCCTGTGTGTCCATCTACCCTTGCTGGAGGAATCCCATTCGCTCTGCCACTTCAGCATAGACGAGGTTCTGGCGATACGCCTCGCGCCTCTTATGCCGCGTCGCTCGAAGCATTCTTCATCCTCTGCCACCACTAAAGCTATGGGCATCATGCCCGCTAGACACATACCGCGTCCTTTGAGACCGTGCGGTATGCGCTCACCACCCTAAGGCACATCAGCCTGTGGGTACTCTCAAGTCGCTTCACGTTTCGGTTAACCACTAGCGCCTTCGACCATGCAGCGGCGCCATACCGTAGTATGGAGACCGCTACTGCCACGAGCAGCTTACGCTTACTCGAGACTATTGCCGAGCTGTTTGACATTATCTTTGACAATGCCATTATCGCCATGCTTGCCCTTTTGCAGGCATATTCTACGTGGCTTCCGAATTTCAGCTTATCGTCGATCATGACCCCCAATTGCTTCAGTGAGCGCTTAGAGTTGATCGTGCATCCACCTGTGGTGATCACTGCCTGCTGTTCAGACTGGCGGTTGTTTACCACCACCACCTCCGTTTTGTGGTGCGCGAGTGCCAAATGTCTCGACCTCATCCAATCCTCCACTATGCCAATTGCGTGAGTTGCTGTCAGTTCCACTTCCTCTATCGACTCGCCGTAAACCACGAGGGTAATATCATCGGCGAACCCGACCAGCTTTACGCCCGGTGGAAGTTTGAGCCTCAATACGCCATCATACGCCGCGTTCCATAGTACCGGGCCCAAGATGGACCCCTGCGGTACCCCTGCGGTGATTTTGTAGCTCCTCTCGCCTTCCTCGGTGTCATAGATTAGCACTCTATTCTGGAAGTAGCTCTCCAATATCCGGCATAGGCTAACCGGGACTCCTAGGTGGTGTATTGCGCACTCAATGGCGGTCCAGCTGACGCTGTTGAACGCATTCTTAACGTCCAGCGTGACGACCGCGCAATAGCGGATTCCTGTTCGCTTCTTTTGGAGCGCTATTTCGGCCGTTTTGGTTACAGCCCTAATAGCGTCCACCGTCGATCGACCCTTCCGGAAGCCGAACTGGTTATCCGAGAGACCAGAGTCATCGGGTTTCTCGGTATAGACCATCAGCCTCGACAGAATGATCCGTTCCAACAGTTTTCCGGCGGTGTCCAACAGGCAGATAGGTCTGTATGCCGACGGGTCGCCAGGTGGCTTCCCGGGTTTGGGCAGTAGAACCAATCTTTGCCTTTTCCACCTCTCCGGAAATTCGCCTCTGTCCACCGATGACCACGGGACTCAATCCCACCATTGCGCTTGTTAACGATTCCAGCATATTAAACAAACAACTGGGGTTATTATTTATGTCACGCAAAAATGGACCATTTCCAATATTGGTCTGAAGTATGGTTTGTTCAACCTCTTTAATCAGCATTACATAGATGGCTGAATATCAAGTTGAACAGAATATTATTCATCTGGATAACCAGCTTAAAAACATACACCAACATGCTGAATTAATCATCTGTTGTTCAACCTTTCATCAAATAATTTTTGACAGCTGATCTATTCAGACGCAACAAGTAATGCTCTTGTTTTCGAGGATATGTATCCAAATGTGTGTGGTGTAGGTGCTAAGGCGAGTGACTATAAATCAGGAGGTTCTGTTCAATTCCCAGTTTTCCCACAGATTAATTTGTACATTCCTCAACATCTAATGGTAAAAATAGGCTTACAAAAGTGTTTTTATTTTATTTTTACTCAATTGATTATTTTATTTGATTACTCATTAAGCGCATATTAAGCCTTAAATCAGCCTTCCAATGAACCACAAATCAGGTAAAAGTTGAATAAAATCATCAAAATTAGATGTTTAGGAGCTCAATAAAGGATTGTACCTCTTGTGCTCAGCTTTTGATCTAATGAAGGTTGATTTAAAATAGTTAGAGAAATGTTTGTACTAACATTAGGCAAATCTGGCTGAGACATCGGTTTTTGTGAAACGATGCGTATCGGATCAGCAGAATCGATTCACCGATTTAATCGAATGCTTTGCATCGATGTTTTCTTATCGATTCGATATTATAAAATATTACAAAAGACGGATTTCGCGCCAACTCGAACAAATGTTGGCAGCACCCTCTCAGATTACAACGAAACTTTCTTGGTGTGTAGACCTTGCCCAGATAAGCCACTTTGCATACTCATTTTTCTAATTTTTTTTCTCGACTGACTTTTGAAAAGGGCTAAACTTTTTTTTATGGATTTTTTAAATATGCTTTTAATCAAAAAATGACTACTCCTACAAAAAAGTGTTGCATGGGTGATTATCACAAAATAAGTCAAATTTTAAGAAAAAAATACTGAAAAAAATCCAAAATGAGCTCTACACTGAAAAAAATCATTTCTAAAAATTCAAAGTTGATTTAAAAAAACACCATTTTTGATTTTGATGAAATTTTGTCTCAAGACAGGTAATTATGTTCCCTACCAACCGTCCATACATCACAAGATGGGCACTTTTAATGAAAAAAAGTTTGTGTAACAAAAACTTTTTCTTTTTCGAATGATTTTTTTTCAGTGTATTTTGTTATCAACAATAAAACCAGTGAAGGCCATAACAATCCCAGAATCCAATGAATCTCAATTTTCTAGGAGATTTTGTGTTATTTATTCAATCATTTGGAAGGGTTTTCCTATACATAAAAAACTTCAAAATATTACAAATGTATTTTCTTAGGAAATGTAATGTTTGATCGCAATATGTATTGAAGTGTACTTTTAAATATACAATTATTTATAATTATGAATTTTTCAAATATATATATATGTGTCTTAGAGCCAATTTCAAACATGTTCTTTTCTATTTTTTTCCGATCATACTAAATATTTTTGGTTCATCTTCTGAATTAGAATACCTGTTTGCCTTTACTTTGTCGCCAGGAATAGGCAAAAAACTATGGAATTTCTGAGTGCCTGGTACAGGTCGGACTCGATTATCCGGAGTCGAGTTCGGCAGCTTCCCAAACATATATCTTAGGAACGAAATATTGTACGAAGCTGAAATTTTGATATTTTATCAAGCCAACTTTGATAAGTTATCAGTCAAAATTCAGCTTCGTACAATATTTCGTTCCTAAGATATATGTTTGGGAAGCTGCTGAACCCGACTCCGGATAATCGAGTCCGACCTGTATTGTTTTGGCGTTATTATATATTTCTTCGAGATCTTCTGACATTTTAATGTACTGTTCAGTGGATACGTACACTCTTAGAAAAAATCATGTAAATTTAAGTTCCCTTGGATGCACATAAAAGGAGCGGCCCGTTTGACACAAATTTACATCTTTTATCACAAATAATGTCGAGCTAGCAATCGCTAGAGCCGAATCGACAGATAAAACATATGAATGTAAAATATTGAACTGGATTCGAACACTGGTTCGCTGATTGAGAAGCACAGACTTAACTATACTGGCCATATAAGATTTTTTTCAGTATTTTTTTCTTAAAATTTGACTTATTTTGTGATAATCACCCATACAACACTTTTTTGTAGGAGTAGTCATTTTTTGATTAAAAACATTTTTAAAAAATCCATAAAAAAAGTTTAGCCCTTTTCAAAAGACAGTCCAGATAAATTTTGAAGAAACTAAGTATGCAAAGTGGCTTATCTAGTCTTGGTGTACATACCCAGAAAGTTTCATTGTAATCTGAGAGGGTGCTGCCAACTCCGAATACGATTTGGGGCGAAATTCGTCAAAACTATAAAATGATTTGTTCGTTGCATGTAGTTCAAGTTCATGGTATGTTTTATTTGCCGAAATAAATTCAATATCAAAATTTGAGATTGCACATCGAACATTTCGCGTCCCTGATTTGAAGATGAATATAACATTGAGACAGTGCATTCTGCAAAAAATGAAATCTAAAATTTTTGAATCGAAAAAAAAAATCCTGTGATCCTGAGATTCCCTAGAATTCTGGGAAGTATTCCCATATAGTACTGAAATAAAATCTCGCAGACTGCTGAGATAAATTCCCCCAGAATTTTTAAAGAAACTCCTCCCGAATTCTGAAAGGAGTTCCTCCTGAGTTATGGGAGAGATTTTTCAGAATGCTGAAAATGATTACACCAGAAGAAAGCATGGCTCTTCCGGTATCTTGGTAGGAATTCTCTCTAAATTAAGGATTTTCCTAGAAACCTGAGAAGGATTACTTCATATCTATGAGACGGATCAGAATCCCGAGAGGAGTTCTCCCACAATTCTATGATAGCTTGTCTCAGAATCCTAAGAGCAGCTTTTCCTTGGGACAATCTAAAAATTTTCCAGAATCGTAAGATGGATTATCCCATAACCCTAAGATGAATTCTCCCAGAATTCTGTGAGGAATTCCAAGAGCAATTCTTCCACATTCTTGAGATAAATTCATCTAGAATACTGAGAGATATTCTCACAAAAGATTTTCGGAATTCTAAGTTGAATTTCCCAAGAAACTTAGAAGATATGACCCAGAGTCCTGAAAAGGGTAGCTTAGAGCTTAGAAGGATTACTCCAGAATCCTGAGAAAGAATCCCTCAAAATACTGGGCGGGATTGCCAATGAAACCTGAGACATACTCTCACAGAATTCTGGGAGATAGGTTTCCCTTAGAATCCTGAAGAGAATTCCTCCAAAGTCTTTTTGAGACCCAGAATTCCTCGGAATCTCAAGAGAATCTGCCCATAATCTTGTCAGGAATTTTACGTGATTACTAAGGGGGACTTTCCCAGAATCCTGAGAGGGATTTCTGGGAGCAACTGCTCAAAAATACAGAAAAAATAATTCCACTGGGATCCTCGTGGAATGCAGAGTAGAATTTCTTCCGAACCCTAAGAGGAATCACAAAATCTATGCGAGGGATTCTCCGAAATCCAAATCGCTAATCATCTGATTCATCAATAACTAAGGTACCCCGGGGCAAGTGGGACCTAAAAAAATGCTAGTTTAGTTTTGTCAAGCCAAAATATTTCAAACATAAATAATTTTATAATTCCAATGGTTCTAAAAGACATTGTTAGTATATTTCTTCTTATTAACGGGCATTAAAACTGTTTCAAAAATTTTGCATTCTGTATATTATGCATATAATGAAAAGTGGAGAAGATCTTCATTTACTCCGTATAATGGGGCAAGTGGGACCTTTTCGGAATGTTTATACGAATGGCTTAATATAGTTGCTGCTTATATGTAAGGTAGCATAAATTATAAAAATCTTATACGAATAACTGTGTTTAGCAATTTGTTTTGGAAGAGTTTTGTGGTATCGTGCATAAATTACGTAACACATATAATGACCAATCAGTGAGCAAAAAAAAATGATTTAACTCTAGCTGCTCGTGTGAAACAATTTGATTTTTTTAAACAAAAAGTGCCATAAAGTTAAATGCCGAAAGATTTCCAAACTTGCTTTTCATATTACGTAGTTGATGAATCTTGCCAAAAGATTTTTCAAGATTTACAGATGTGATGTTTTCCCTTACGTAATTTTACGATCATTAAATAAATATTTTTAAAACGTGAACTTTGAATAAGTCGTTTTCCAATTTTTTCATACCTTATGGCCGGTTCCTTAACACTAAGAAAAACTCATTATGCAGCGAAAATCGAAAAAAATAATAGAATTCGCTTAGACGGAAATGTAACAAATACATGGTTTCAAAAGAAATATGTTCTTTCCAAGACTTTATCATTTTAAACAGCTATATCATCAGAATAGAAGTAATTAAGTATAATTCAACGATTGATTACTTGAGGCGCCGACTTTTACATCACTTTTGTGTAAATTTCGACTTAGGCTGAAGAAAGCGAGATCAAACTATGAAATGTGTTTATTTACTCTTATAGGTCTCACTTGCCCCAGATGCTGAAATGCACTAGGGCAACTGAGAGCAGTCATCTAAAGGTAAAAAATGAAAATAAATTACAGCTTTTTCGCTTAAAATAATTTGCAAGCACTCCAAATATTATCCTAAAACCGAAAAGGTTTTACTTTATTTCTTATTATATTTTAAAACGACGAATGTAGTAGAGTACGTTAATCTCACTTAGTGAATTGAAAATTACTTATGAACAACAATAACATATATGGTCTCTTTATGGTAAGAACAATAACAATTTTTGAATTCAAAGTATCCGTTGGTGTGATACCTATGTTTTCCATGAAGAATGTTTGCCTTAAAAATAAAAAAAAATAAGAAAATATAGCTGTAGGTCTCACTTGCCCCGGATTCTCACTTGCCCCGGGGTACCTTAATAATTCTGGAAGAAGGTGCCCTAGAATCTTGAAAAATATAGTTCCAGAATTCCAAGGATTTCTCCAGAATCATGAGAAAAATTCCCCAGAATCTTAAGAAAAATTTCCTCAAAATCCTGACGGGGATAACCCCAGAAAGCCTTATTTTCAGAGTATCTTGGGAAGAGTACCCGCAGAAGGATACCACTGGAATCCTGTGTGGGATTTCCCCAGATTCCAAAGAAATATTCCAGCAGAATTCTGAGAGGAATTTCGCCACAACTCTGAGAATGCTAACTACGATTCTTCAAATAGTTTTAGAAGAGTTCCTGGGAATGCTGTGAAAGATTTCCTCTGAATTCTGAGTGGGATCCTTAGTTAGGGTCTTCCGGAACCCTTAGAGGAATCAACGCAGATCATCCAGAAATTTCTTAGAATCCTGAAAGGGCTTTCACCATTGGTAGGGATCCCTTGTAGGAAATACTCCAGTATCCGGAGATTCCCTAGAATTCTGATAGGTATTCCCATATAATTCTGCTGAGAAAAATTCCTCCAAAAATTTTAAAAGGAATCTTTGAGGATTCCTCTAAAATTCTGCGAAAGATTCCTTCAAAATGCTGAAAATTATCACACCAGTATCCTGAGAGACCATATCCCAGATAAGAGAGAAAGACTCTTCCAATAGGAATTCTCCCTGAATTCTATTAAGGATTTCCCTAGAATCCTGGGAGAGATTACTCCAGTTTTCTGAGGTGGATTCTCTCAGAATATTTAGAGGAATTCTTTCAGAATCCTGAGGGATTTCCTCAGATTCCCGAGATGGATTCTCCCTGAATCCTGTGATGGATTACCTTAAAATTCTGAGAAATTTTTTTTCTTGAGATTCTTCCAGAATGCTTAGACGGATATCCCCAGAACGCTCTGGCGGATTCTTTCAGAACCCTCAGAGGGATTCTCCAAGAATCCTGAGAGAAATTCTCCTGTTGCATTGAAAGACATCCCACTAAAATCCTATATAAGAAATTGCCCCAGAGCCCTGAGATGAATTAAGAGAAATTCATCCAGGATCCTGGGAAGGATTCTAAAAAAAGTTCGGAACCCAGAGATAACAGCCAACCTAGAATCCTGAGAATGATGCGCTAGAATCATGAAAGTGACTCTCTAGACCATAAGAAGGATGCCTCCAGAATCCTGAGAAAGATTCACTCAGACTCCTGGGAGGGATTGCCCAAGAAACCTGAGATACAATGTCTCGATTTAGTAAAGCGTAGATTATATAGACCCTCGATTTTATGTACATTTTTTTAATGGTGAAATTCTACTGTGCATTCTAAAAAAAAAGTTAATATTTTTGAATCGAAAAAAAATCGAATGTAAAAAATCGATTCGGTCGATTTTGTGGGGCTTCAACATCGATTTAAAAAATCGATTAATCGAAACATCGATTCAAAATTGTCTAACGCTATTGTACAGCATCAAATTGTTACCTGGGAATTTCCGATTTTTTGTATGCCTGGCGTACTTGCACGTGTCGGACTCGAAGCGGAAGTAGCTAGACAGCCAAGCGACCAAACTGACGTTCATCGGGTACACGACGGAACGAAAGGGTTATAAATTCGTTGATCTTGAGACGGATCAGGTGACCATTAGCCGCGATGCCCGCTTTATCGAGCTGGGGATCGGAACTTCGTCGGTAGAAGTAACGATCCCAGTAAGGCATCGTACACAAATTACGTAACGCTATAGGGGGAGGGGGGGAGTCCAGCGTAGCGTTACGATTCATACAAAAAGTTTTGGATTTTCGCGTTACGTATTTTGTGTACCATGCCTAACATGCAAAAAGCCGATGAGTGGGTGAAGAAAACGAGTCAAAACCGGGAGATTTCAATGAAGACGACAATCTGTCCGTAGATCGGAGTGGTCCAATCGAGGAACACGACCAGCGTAGCAGCGTGCGCAATGGAAGAACCCGTAACTGCGAATGGAGCTCTTGAAGAACCTGTGTGGCACAATGCCATGGAAGAAGAATTGGAAGGGCGTCGTGTCAACGAGATCGCGAAGCGATGGAAGAGCTGTACCGCGTTAAGGACAAACGAAAGTTCTACGAGAAGCTGAACCGCTCGCGCAGAGGGTTTGTGCCACATGCCGAAATGTGCCGAGATAATAACGGGGATATTCTCACGAACGAGCGTGAGGTGGTCGAGAGGTGGTGGCAGCATTACGATGAGCACCTCTATGGCGACGTTGCAAGCACCGAAGGTGGCGCGGTTACAAATCTAGGAGTACGTGCGCAGAACGAAAGATTTACAGCCCCCAACCTCCAAGAGATTGAAGGGGAGTTTGGCCGGTTTAACAACAACAAAGCCGCTGAAGCAGATCAGCTACCAAGTGTGTTACTAAAACACGGTGGAGAAGCACTGGTGAGAGCACTACACCTGTTCATTACCAAGATTTGGGAGGAGAAAGTATTACCGGAGGACTGGATGGAAGGTATCGTGTGTCCCATCTACGAAAAGGGCGATAAGTTGGATTGCGGGAACTATCGCGCGATCACACTATTGAGCGCTGCCTACAAGGTACTCTCTCAAATTTTATGCCGCTGTCTATCACCGATTGCAGAAATGCCGCGAATACAACGTGCCCACACTTCACTTGTTCATCGATTTCAAATCGACGTATGATACAATCGATCGAGAACAGCTATGGTAGATTATGCACGAATACGGATTCCCTGACAAACTTATACGGTTGATCAAGGCGACGATGGATCGAGTGATGTGCGTAGTTCGAGTATCAGGGACACTCTCGAATCCCTTCGAATTTCGCAGAGGGTTACGGCAAGGTGATGGTCTTTCGTGCTTGCTGTTCAACATAGCGTTAGGTGTAATAAGAAGAGCGGGGATAAACACGAGTGGGACGATTTTCACGAAGTCCGTTCAGCTGCTTGGTTTCGCCGATGATATTGATATTATTGCTCGTAAATTTGAGACGATGGCGGAAACGTACATCCGACTAAAGAGTGCAGCCAGGCGAATCGGATTAGTCATTAATGTGTCGAAGACAAAGTACATGATGGCAAAGGGCTCCAGGGAGGAATCACCGCACCCGCCACCCCGAATTCATATCGACAGTGATGAAAGCAAGGCAGTTGAAGAATTCGTGTACCGTGATTTCGGGTGAAATTGATCAGTGGGGTGAAATTGAGGACCATTTTTGTTTGTCAAAAATAACGCTTTAAACCTAAAACAATTAGTAAAAACTGACCATCATCTGGCTCGAGGGTTATTAAATGATGAGTTTACATGTTTTACAGACAATAAGTCACATATTTCTGTATTAAATTCAATATTTTTCGAAACTGCGTGTTGAGCGAACTTCAAAGACACTTCCAAACTTTTGTTACCGTAGCAATATCGCAAATGTAATGAATATTCGAATGACTGTTTCTAGCTGCCAAGTATTCGCTAAACCTGATTTCGTCTTCAAAAATTCTATAAATATTCAAATTTATGTATAAAATCATACTTTTCGGAAGTAATCACATATTTATCATAAAAATTGCATACTTTCAGGCGTTTTATTGGAATTTACTTAACTTTAAACTTAAATAATTAAAAATTTAGCAAAGTTTTAAAAGTTTTGCACAGCTTTTCGCATTCATGGATGGTTAATTCAGGTGGAAAAATATTTTCAGGTCTTACGAAGGCATTTCACTGACTAATCAATTTCACCCCGAAAGTAATTTTTTTGATTTTTCATTTCAAATGACATTTATTATAATAAAAAGATTCGTAATAGAAGTTTTAACGTCGTTGGCTGATGGAAACCATGGACGTACTTGTTTTAAAGCATTAAGTTTGACCATATCGATAATTATTCAAAAATGAGGGGCCGAAAACTGCGAAAAGTGATCAATTTCACCCGAAATCACGGCCGACAACGACACCAGCAGAAACATTCAGAGGCGTATTGTGGCAGAAAATCGTGCTTACTTTGGACTCCGCAGAACTCTACGATCGAAAGTTCGCCGTAACACGAAGTTAACTATCTTCAAAACGCTGATTAGACCAGTCGTCCTCTATGGGCAGGAATCATGGACCCTACGTGGAAAGGACCAACGCACTCTTGGAGTTTTCGAACGGCAGATGTTGCGTACCATCTACGGTGGAGTGCAGATGGAATACGGGACTTGGAGAGGCGAATGAACCATGAGCTGCATCAGCTGCTGAGAGAACCAACCATCGTCCACACCGCGAAAATCGGAAGGCTACGGTGGAAGGGTCACGTCATCAGGATGTCGGATAGCAAGCCGACTGAAATGGTTCTCGAGAGTCATCCGACCGGTACAAGAAGACGTAAGTGCAGAATTAGCATAAGTTAAAATACACATAAATACAAACAAAAAAAAAAATACAAGAAGACGTGGAGCGCAGCGAGCTAGGTGGGTCGACCAAGTGGAGGACGATCTGCGGACCCTACGCAGAGTGCGGAACTGGAGACAAGCAGCGATGGACCGAGTGGAATGGAGACGGCTACTATGTACAGAAGAGGCCACCCCGGCCTTAGCCTGATCGGTCGGTCCATGTAGTCAGGTGAATTATGGTAAATAAATAAATAAATAAATAAATAAATAATGGTTGAAGAACGGTGTCACGGCGGCGTGTTCAGGATCAGCTTGGGCAACTACGTCGACAGACTGCTGAAGTCACATGGTATGGAAGAAGCACATCCTGCAAAGTTGCCCATGAACCTCGGCTATCACAAAGAGGCCGAATCTTGGAAACCGTTTGACGATCCGACGAATAACCACAGTCTTGTCGGTGCGTTGCCCTACCAGGCCGTCATAGCGAGACCAGCTTCTGCTGCGATTTTGAGAGAGAGGTTTGCACCAAGTGAAGCAGGTTGGTTGGGTTCTCCGATGCTGGCGATGCTGAAAGTTGCCGTTCTTCTTCCGGAATTGAATTTCAGTTCGGCGTTGGCACCATTTCGTGGGCAAGTCGTCGCCAGTCATCCGTTACCCTTCGTCCATGGAGGCCGAATACGGCACGCGCAGCGAAAAGTGCTAAGAAGCACTGTGGCTGCGCAGTTACTTCGAGACTTCGGCGAGCACCAGGACGGTAGTAATGGAGGACAATGTTCTAATACATGTAGGGTAAAATTAATAGTTATGAACTGCTCCTTAACAACTCCTTCACAGGAAATATTTCCATTTTGGGAGGTTCATCTTTCCCCAACATTCAGTGAACTAGCTCAAATCTTCTACAAAACAGGAAATAAACTCAAACGAAAAGCATTTAGTTCGTGGCAAGTTCTCCCGTAAAACCTTATGCACGCTGTGCCTGTAATAACGATGTTTTCAGCCCGGGGCTAGTTCATCTCGGGACCCACACTTTACATTCCTTCCGAACGAAGAACTCACCCTTTTTGTGAGTTTATCGGAAATTGGATTCGATCACAGGTCCTCGGCGTTACAGTCACGTGCTTTAACCATCACACAAGGTCCGCTCCTCTGAAAATGAAGATGATTAACTTTGAAATTCAGCAATTTGAGATGTAAATTCCTTTCATTCCGGGGTTTTCGGGATTTTCAGGATTACTAAATTTGTTTCCTGGGTTTCAGGAAATCCCAAAATTACCCGGCACCCAGGTTTTTTTTTTTTATCCCGGAAAGGACACTATAAGATAGCTGCTTTACGCCAAAAAGCGCATTTCATGACTATACCCCGATTACCAACCTTTTTGATGCGCTTTATTCCATCTCGGGGTAAAAGGAGCCTTATCCCGCGCAAATTGGGTGCTCCCATGCACTCACAAGCTTCAAGTTGCAGCAATGATGATGATGATGAACGGAGATCGAAAGGGATTGATATGGGCACCTCGCGTTGCGTTGTTTGGCCTTGCTGCCGTTGCTGGCCGCTGACTGACTGGGGGCTTCCATATTGCATTCATTGGGTGAATAATGGCCGCCGGTGTGTATCGAAAAGGATAAATAAAGAAAACGCGAACAACAAACAAAATAATATAAATTACAACTAATTATCGCTGATTATTTTGATATACCTGAACGCAGTTCGCCGTTCGAAGACGTGCAGCAGCCAGCGGTCATCCGCGGTCGTCGGTACGATCATGGTGGGAACATGAAGTTGAAATGAACTGTGTGATGAAGTTTGAAACGCGTCGGTTTAAGATTTCCACCATGATATTATTATAACATTTTTAATTTCAGTAGAATAAGATCAGAAGATTCTAAGATTAAACGAATTAAATGCGTTTATCTCCTCCTTCAATTATTGTATAAAATAATTATTGTGAGTTTTTACTCTTTGATCATTGTTTTTTTTGGTGATTTCCCGAGTGCCGGGCTTACTTTTCACTCCAGTGTTTGAAATATTAATGCAGTTTTTCTTATTTTTGTGAGAAATTTAATTTTAAGCAGTTTGCTTTTTGTGAATATTACAAACTGGGTGCTTCGAACTTCCACTGTTTAACTTACATCTCATATTGTCTTCAATTACACTTGATCCTCCTGCCAGCTGTTGCTCGTTCTGCTGTAACATGAAATTGGAACATTTAAACTCCACATTCCCATTCAGTCCAACCTAATTATACCCCATTTCCGCCCGGAGAGGTGTCAGTTTGAAATCCATCCATCCATCCGCAAAGCCCAATGAGTCGAATTTGTTGGCATGCATTACCCGATTTGCTCACGTATGAACTCGTCGAAAGTACTCCCCAGCCATTAAAGTCTGAAACAATGTTGCACCCACGAACCAACTGACTCGCATTCAAACAGACTCCATCACTGACTGCTCGGTTGGTAGTTACAAATTAAACGTTCTTATGTCATGAGCAAAGCAAATCGTCTCGTGATTACCTCGGAAATCGGAGGCGAACCGGTAATTGTTTTACGAGTTTACTCGATGCCAACAAAACCAACCATCAGAGGGGAACTTTACTTCTACTTCTTCCTGCACTTCGGTTTTTCATTTGAGCTCTAAGAGATCACGTCTTCCAAACAGCCGACGATAGAAGCACCTCGTCTATAAGGGCTCTAGATAGGCACATCAGTGAGCAGCCCCCCGCCGGCGGCATTTTCTCCGATAGCCCGTCAGCCAGCAGGATCGCGGTGTGCGCGATCATTAAGCTCCATCTAAATTACACAAAATTGATAACCACCACGCTGGAAATCGTGATCGCTAGCTAATCTGGAAATAAGACGCGATCGGAAATTGTGTGAAATTTTAACACAATTTTCAGTTCATTACTTGCGAAAAGCGACTGAAAGCCGTAAAACGAGTTCTCCAGCTCAGCAGACAGACGTGGACGGCTGGGCTGGAGCAATTTCAGGAAGATGGGGAAGGAGTAGAAAACGGTGCCCGATCGATGAAGGGATGCAATTTTGTATTGCGCTGCGCTTTTGTGTACACTAATTTAAATTTTTATTGCATTTTCCGGCTTCTTGATCGATGGAGCCGATTGCACGAATAGGGTTTTCGAACCCCTGGGAGGTATTGGAAAGTACCGGTTGGAAACATGCAGTAAAAGCGATTTGTCGAAAGAACTATTTTAACTATTTTGAATTGATAATTGCGAAGCCTCCCTCTGGAGTAGCTGCCATTCGTTCATTGACTTCATTTTTACCCTTCTTACACCCATAAGAAGGGTATAAATACCGCTTGAAAAACCGATTTTCGATCCGAGGCCCGCAGGGCCGCGTCTCATATACCAATCAACTCAGCTCGACGAACTGAGCAAATGTCTGTGTGTGTATGTATGTATGTGTGTGTATGTGTGTGTGTGTTTGTGTGTGTGCGTATGTTACAAAAAAAAGTCACGCACGTTTCTCAGCCGTCTGATATCCGATTTGGATTTTTTTAGTTGCAAATGAAAGCTACAACATCCTAGTACGGGGCCCGTGGCGTAGTTGGTCACACGTTCGCTTCATATGCGGATGATCATGGGTTTGATTCCCAGCCCCGGCACCTGCAATTTTTCGTCAGTTGCTTTTCCCCGAGAGCAACTGACACTGACCCTCTTCTGAGCCCCATGGCTCAAACGGACCCGGATACCTGGACATCGGCGAACTGCTACTCATAATGGACCCCCAATCGGACTAGAAAGGAACAACGGACATCCATCATTATCCTTGTGCTCATCATTCTACTAGGTTAAAAGTAGAAAAAGTGAAAGCAGCAGAAAGACAACCAGTTCGATAAAGTAGAATAGAATCTAGGCGCTGTACAAAATGTAAGTGCAGCTGTCAATCGAAATTGCTCACGTAGTGCCCCAGTGGACAATAGAGCTGTAAATTAGGTTAAGTGATTACGAATAAAAAAAGCATCCTAGTAGAACCCTATTGAATTTTATTACAATCGGACATTTGGTTACCGAGATATCTTTCGAAGAGTACTTTGAAGTAATATAGGTTAGCTTTTTGAGAGATTTTTGACATTTAGCATATTGATGAATATCTCAGCCGTCTGTCAACCGATTTGATTTCTCATGGCAGCAAATGAAAGCTACAACATCCTAGTAGAACGCTATGCAATTTTATTTCGATTGGACATTTGGTTACTCAGATATCTTTCGAAGAGTACATAGGAGTTATACAACTAAACTTTTTGAGATTTTTAACAAAGTGTTTCATACTAAATATCTCAGCCGTGTGTCAATCGATTTGGGTGCTCTTGACACCAAATGAACATCCTAGTAGATTGCTCAGAAATTCTATTAGGATTGGACATTTGGTTACAGAGATATCTTTCGAAGAGTAGACAGGATTTATTCAACTAAACCTTTTGAGATTTTTGACCCAGTGTATCATAATGAATATTTCAACCGTCTGTCAACCGATTTTGGTTCTACTGGCACCAAATGAAAGCTACAGTATCCGAAGAGTACTTTGAAGTAATATAGGTTAGCTTTTTGAGAGATTTTTGACATTTAGCATATTGATGAATATCTCAGCCGTCTGTCAACCGATTTGAGTTCTCATGGCAGCAAATGAAAGCTACAACATCCTAGTAGAACGCTCTGATATTTTATTTCGATTGTACATTTGGTTACTGAGATATCTTTCGAAGAGTATTTCAATAAATTCCTTTTTTTATTATTATATTCGTTTGTTGTCTTGCATGAGCTTTTGACTAGTCTATGGGAAATTATTGTTCAATAAATAATGCTGACCTAATATAAAGTGTATACTAACAGGTTGTTGTTTTCAATAAAATTATAAATAACAAATTACAAATAAACAGGAATTCTATGAAAACTAACAATATGTTGAATGAAAGCTTTGAATTTATATATTGTGAGAAAAATGCAAGAACTGGAAAGCCAAAATAACTGGCTAACTTCAAAACTGATTAGCATAGTAGATATATTATTTTTGTCCTTTTTACACCATAACCATAAATACCAAGTACTTCGGAGCTGATTTATTCGACTGATTAAGAGGTATTAGACAAAGTGTATCTCGCTGATTTTCTTTATATTTGTATTTATTTAACAAATCCAACTGACCAATGTTGGTCTCATTGAATTGCTTAACCTAATTTAAATTTCATACAATACCGACGTACTTAAATCTAGCAAACAATTATCATATTACTCATCACATTGATCATATACATCATATTCATCATCTACAATACATAATATTCGCTCAACACAAAATAAACATAGCAATCAAAAGCTTCAGGCCATTTACTCCTAAACAATCTATTTTACAAGCAAAAACAGTCCACAGTTATATTCAATGACAAGGCTTCCAAGTGTAATTTGAACGATTAACAAACTCACGGAACTTTAAACCTTTTGGCCAAGAAGATGTATTTAGAGCAACTGGTTTCAGTTTCGAATTCAGTACGACCTTGAATGAAATAAAGTCAACGGTATTGATGTTTTTCCATTTCGGAACAAGCTTCACTATATCTTTACAATTTGATATCGGAGCATCTAGGGACCGCGATACCATCAAATTAATATCATCCTCAGTGGCATTCCTGTCAATATTAGTTAAATACAACGAAAACTCATCATTATTATTCACACTTTGTTGGGATGCGCCGTCGGTAGTTTCATTTGTTCCTTCGTGATGATTAGGTGACGATACGAGTGAGGAATGACGAAACGGAGCAATTGAGTCTGGATTTCGAACAACCTCCGCCAGTGTGTGGACGATTTCAGCTACCTTACATTTTAAATCGTAAATTTCATCTTCCATGGAATGAGTCGGCTCGGTGCTATATAGTTGCGATATCGGCTGTCATACGTTCTCTCCATTTGCAGAGCGATACCATGCATGCATCACATATCCATACTATATTGCTCGATAAAGCACATAGATCGGTTTCAGTCACACCAACACAGCTTGCGTGAAACGATTTGGCACATTCTCCTTCGCAAATAGTATGGGGATCCGTATCCAATGAGAGTCTAATGAAGGTGTGGAAGAGACACTTCGTGTGCGTGAGATCCGTGTTTGGTGCAAAACATATCACTACTACAAGTAAAGCGAGCTCCCATAAGAACGCGTGTCAAATAGTGACGTCACTATTTGTGTTTACATTTTTCTTCGCTTACTAATACATAACCATCTCTTCTTCTTCCCCACCTGTAATATACTCTCATTGATCCGTATCTATACTGATAAGAAGAGAGCACTCTCCACAATTTTTGTTCATTTTTTCACAACAAACGAATGGCCGCACAGTGTTCGAAATCGATGATTTTGCGATCAAAATTAAATAACTTTTTTTAGGTTGGTTCTAGAGGTTTGGCGTGTTCTAGAAAGTTTTTCTGCATGTTAAAAGGCGTCTTTTGATAAAATGTAATTAATGATTAATCCCCCTAGAAGTGAGATACAATTTTTATGTTTCCAAAAAAAATTTTTAGAGGTTTGAAACAAAGTTGTAGCTCATGATGAGAGAAAAAAAAATCGTAGAACATGTCAAAGCTCCACCTCTTACAGTTTTCGAGATATGGAGCGTTTTGTGCGAAGTACCCCTAAAATTAGTTTTTTCAGTGTAGCTTCAACAGATAAAATCCTACAATTTTGTGACCTTCTACAAACTTGTTCAGGACGTCAAAATACACAATACATTAAAAATTACTGCGGGGATCTTAATTATTATTTTTTAAATTTATTTTTCTTGTATTACAGGCAAAAACATAAGTTTTAGCCTTGTATTTCAAACACCTTTCCCACTATTGCCCACGCATTCGTTTCAGGTACCTAACATACGACGGAAGATGATCTGGGCAGCACTTAGTAGGAAGCATTCAAAATCGCATTCAATCGTTTCGTAAACTCTGTTTCACGCCATCTTTAGTGCTTCCGGAGAGTGAGGGCTGTGCACGTTGCTTGTGCTGAAGTTTCTTTCGTAAAGCTACCACCAAACGACCACGTATCTATGCATATGACCCATCGCGATGAAAACTGTACACGGCTAGCGTGTGTTGCCGCAGTTCTGCTTGTTAGTATGATCACCTTTAAACGTTCGCATCGTGGATCCTTTTCAACTCACCTCCGGCAGCGCTACGATGCTGAACCCGCTGTGCTTTATTAGATCGCGTACTTCCAATGAAGTTGAGAGTACGGCAATTTTGCATGCCGAGTTTCCAATCGCAAGGCCGTCTTTTTTACGGCTGGCTCACAGGGCCGAGCACCAACCCCCTACTTTTCGGAGAATCATAGTGCACAGTTAACCTTAAGGTCCTTCCATGGCAGCCGGACGTCGATTAGCCTCCCTTAAAGTGAAGAACAGACGCTCATGTAAGTTGTCCGTCATGGAAATCAGATGCTCAAAAATAGCAGCAGACTCTCAGTAAACCTATCAGCTGCACCAGAAGGTTGCTGACGGCAGGGTCTCCACCTGCCCCGACCCTTGCCGGAGGCCCCTTTCCAACCGCGGGCTCGGATCCAACCCAGTAGAGCGAACCCCTGGACCACCTCTTGTACTGCATCTGAACTAGCCATTCTCCGAGTCCATGCGCCACCACCTCTGTAGCTCCCAGACGATATGGGTGACAGCCGTTGAAACGACGTTCCAGCTAACCTCATCCCTACACATCCTCTGGACCAAATTGTCCGGAGTTGTGTCCTCCCCGCATGTGGCAAGCATGCGGTCACGCATTGTGCGAAAACGCGGGCACACGAACAAAACGTGTTCCGCCGTTTCCTCTAAACCATTGCACACTGGGCATTCGGGAGAATCCGCATGCCCGAAACGGTGTAGATACTGTTGGATACAACCATGACCTGAAAGGACCTGTGTCAGGTGGAATGTAACTTCCCCATGGCGCCTATTAATCCAACTATCTACCCTCGGTATCAACCTATGGGTCCACCTTCCTTTGGTGGAACTGTCCCACGCGCGCTGCCATTTGACCATACAGGCCATTCTGGCAGTCCTGCGTATGCCTCTTGTGCCGCGCATTTAGAAGCACTCCATGTCCTCACTGAGAAGAATGCTGATAGGCACCATACCAGTAATGACACAGAGAGCGTCGTGTGACACGGTACGGTACGCGCTCGCAACCCTCAGGCACATAAGCCTGTAAGTACTTTCCAGCTTCCGTCGGTAGCATTCAGTACTTAGCGCGGTGCCCCACGCCTTGCCGCCATACCTAAGTATGGACGTAGCAACACTAGCCAGAAGCTTGCGCTTACTGGCGTACACCGCAGAGCTATTGGACATCATCCGGGACAGTGCCGCAATAGCTGTGGAGGCTCTTTTACAGGCATAATCGACGTGGCTACCGAAGGTAAGCTTAACGTCGATCATCACACCCAAGTGTTTGACGGAGCGCTTTGACAGGATAGTGCACTTTCCTACACTGATCTCCGTCTGCTGCTCCGACTTCCGGTTGTTAACAACCGTCACCTCTGTCTTGTGGTGAGCCAGCTCCAGTTTCCTGAACCGCATCCACGCCTCCACAACCTTGATCGAGTGGTCGGTAGTTAACTTCACCTCCTCGATCGTTTCACCGTAGATTTCGAGCGTAATGTCGTCGGCAAATCCGACAATCTCCACTCCCACTGGGTACTCTAACCTCAACACCTCGTCGTACATGACATTCCATAAGGCAGCATCCATTTATTACGTAACGCCAAAATCGAGACTTTTAGAACCCCCCTTACCCCTCCGTAACGCTGTTTTGTATGAAAACCCAAAACTTTTTGTATGGGCCGTAACGCTCGGCCATACTCCCCCCTCCTCCTAGAGCGTTACGTAATTTCTGGACGGCGCCTAACACCGGACCCAGGATGGAACCTTGCGGGACTCCTGAGGTTATGTGAAAGCACTTCCGACCCACCTCCGTGTCGTAGACTAGTACACGATTCTGAAAGTAACTTCCGAGAATCTTTTACAGGTACTCCGGTCTCCTCAGACGCAAGCGCGCATTGGCAATAGCAGACCAGCTGGCGCTATTAAACGCATTCCTTACATCCAGAGTCACTACCGCGCAGAAGCGGATCCCCCTCCTCTTAGGCTCGAGTGCTTTCTCGGCGGTTTTTGTAACCGACAAGATAGCGTCTACGGTGAACCTCCTCTTCCGGAAGCCGCACTGGTTGCTCGAAAGACCATTTTCTCCCTCAGTGAACCTCAACATTCTATTAAGGATGATCTTATCGAGCACCTTCCCCGCCGTGTCAATCAAGCATATTGGTCTATATGCCGACGGGTCTCCGGGTGGTTTCCCCGCCTTTGGCAATAGTACCAGGCTCTGCCTCTTCCAAGCTTCTGGGAAAACTCCCTCGTCCAGGCATTTCTGCATAGCAGACCTGAACATCTCGGGAACCTCTGCAATAGCTATTTTTAAGGCCAGCCCAGCCAACACACGATCGCATATGCTGTAGAATAGGATGCAAAAGTGGAGGCGATATACGTACACTTTACACGCGGTTAAATGGAAGCATGTATGCATATGGCCTCCACATTAGCATCCTATTCAACATGGTATACGACTTCGTGTTGACTGGGAGGTTCGGAACTCCGTCCGGACCTGGGGCCTTCCCTACCCTAAAGAACTTTTCCATCCTCGCAAGTTCTACATCGCTGATCCTCTCCTTATCGCCAACCCCCTGACCCCGGCTGTCCTACGAAAGGGAGCCAAGGACTAGGATCATAACGCGGAAAAAGCCCTTCGATGATCCATTCCAACATCTCTGGAGATTGCTCTATAGGAGCCATAACACCTCTCGCCTTGGTCATAACGATCCTGTAGGCGTCACCCCACGGGTTCGTATTGGCAATCTGACAGAGACCCTCAAAGAAGGCCTTTTTGCTTGCTCTTATCTCGGTCTTCAGCGCAGCTTTTGCAGCGGCGAACACCACCTGCCGTTCGTTTCGCTCTTCCTCTGATCGTGCTCGCTGCATCCACCGCCTTGCCCGTAGGCAGGTGCAGCGCAGCGAGCCTTGAGAAAGGCCAAAACCCTTCGGCCGAAACGTCGGGTGAGTAGAAAACAATTCGTTCTCGAATTAGACTTAGAAAGCTACCCAAAGGTATTAACTACCTACGAGGGCTTCGTGGTCGCCAAAGTTAACGGGGTCTTCTTCTGTAACTGTTATGCGCCTCCGCGGTGGTCGATTGAGCAGTTTACGCAGATGCTAGACTGTACGACGACCGTGCTGACAGGGCTAAGGCCGGTGCTAATAGCGGGTGACTTCAGTGCCTGGGCCGTGGAATGCGGAAGCCGTTTTACGAACCAGTGGGGTCAGGTTCTGCTAGAGCAGTGGTGCTCAGGCTGGAGGATTACCGCGGGCCAAATTTGCAATTCGGGATCGACCTGCGGGCCGCATAAAACATCGATGTACAAAAACAACAAAAAGAACAATTCTAAAGCATATTTATTAAAAATTTTGAACTGTTCAGAACTTATGTAAGGGTCAGACTTTATAATCTATTGCCCATCGTGGAGTTCAATTTAGAATCATAAGTTTGGTTGAGAAAAAACGATTGAGCTTCAAATTGAAATTCAAACAAACAATTTAGAAGTTGTCCATAGAACTGCCTTGAAGCCACTTCAAGAACTTGTCAAGCAGCTTTTACAAGAATTTCTTTTGAATAGCTCCAAAAAGGTTTGCTGGATTTTCTCCTGAAATTTCTTGTGTAGTTGTTCCAGAAGGTTTTCGAGAAATTTCTTGAAGTTTCTTTTAGTTTTTCTAGAATTCTCTTGGAACACCTCCATTAACCGTTTCCAAGAATTTCTCCTAGAATAGCTTCCCGATTTTCCCGAAAATTTTCCAGGAGTTTCTTGAAGATTTTAGTAAATTCTTTCCATAAGTCTCTTCTAAATTTGATGAAATACTTCATCATAAAATTTCTTCAAAAATTAGATTTTTAACAATTGTTTCCGGAAGTTTCTTCAACGTTATCTTCTAAAGTTGCTGCAAAAGTTGCTTCAAATTTATTGTTCAAATTTTCCTCAGGCGTTCTAGGCATCTTTTGTGTCTTGATGCAGTTGGTCCTGTAATCTTGTTTGTAGTTACTCCTGAAAATTCTCTTTATGTTGCTTGAGGAATTTATTCTAAAGTTGTTTAAGAAATTTCTGTTAGAGTGGCACCAGAACGTTTTTTAGGAGATGCTCCTATAATTTCCATGCAGTATCGCCACAACTTTCTCATTGAGTTTCTTCAGGTTTATTTTCTCCAGGGTGATTTGAGTTTCTCCATATATTTCGCTTAGAGTTGCTTAAAATGTTTCTCCAATAATGTTTCCTGCAGTTTTTTCCAAAAATGTATCCAAAAGTTTCTCCAAAAGAGCACAGGAGTCGCTTTTTGAATTTCTTTAAGTTCGTTCAAGAGTTTCGCTTGGACAATTCAAATTGGATTCGTAAGTTTTGTTTCGAAAAATGTGCGAGTCTTATAATAGAAATTCAAACAAACAGTGAAAATTAATCAATATTGGCAACCAAGTTGAGATTTGTTGGGAAGTTTGTCAAAAACTTCCTGCTTTGTGTTTTTATGTTCTTCGGAAAGGCAAAATGTGAAATATTTGCTCAGCGTTGCATTGACTGCGCTTAAAAACTGCAACATATTAAACAAACTTTCATTTGATTCGTACCACTTATAAATAACTATAAGCTGCCCTCGCGACTTAGCTGAAATGCCGAAATATTTCGGAGTTGAGATTTCGAATCTTACATGACAGAACGGATTGTTCTTTTTGTTTATTTATCATTTAATGTGTGTTCAACACTGTGAGAATTGATCAGCATTTTTTTTTTTGTTTGATTTCCTCATAAATTTAACGAGTTATTCCAAATAATCGTTCAAAAATTTCGATTCGTCTTAAAGTACTCCGCGGGCCGCATCTTAAGGCTTGGAGGGCCGCAGGATGAGCACCACTGTGCTAGAGGCACTGGTTATGCTAGAAGTCGATCCAACAAGTACACAGTACGAAGCTACCTTGATGCTACTTTGATGGACTTCCCAAAGCTACTCAATGTTCGTTGCTGCAGGCCATGCAGCTAACCTTGCGAAAGCTATGTGCACTAGCCCCACTCTGAAACAATGCCTTCTTGGTGGATCCGGAGAGACGAAGAGTTTGGCGATCATGGAAATGTTGTTTGGTGGGTCGAGGAAAGAATGGTCCTGGCGTTTACTTTTGTTGTTGAGGGCGGTCCTTAACCCCACACTACCTGGACCTCTCTGTTCAGGTGTCTGTTTAGTAGATTATCCCCCCCCATGGTTAAGAAGAAAAAAAGGCTCTTCCGCTTGTCCAACGGGTATCCATTGGGTTCCAGTGGAGAGGACAGCTTAATGCGGTAGCTGGTGGAACGTTTACCAATAGAGAGTACTCATGCACGCCCCGCCTTCTCGATGTCATTCCCAACGGACTCTCCGCAACGGTAAAGAAGAGAGTTGATGAGGTTTTAGTGGCTCGACCCTCACGTACCCCGAGGACCCACTTCTAGGGTATCTGATCAGCAGATTCATTCATTCTATATAAAAAAACTGAGAGGAATTGGTTGATGGAAGAAGAGCCATATACAATTCTAGCATGGAAAATGGTCTGTCCAGAGAGATTCAGATAATTGTCACTTGAGGATGTTTCCCAATAGAGTGTTGGATAAGCCTTTCCGCATATTTGCTCAAGCTAAAGGTCACGAATGTAAGTATTTGCCTATTTGTATTCTGGATTGCTATTGAAAACCATGTTTTTGTAAATCAAATATCGAAGATTGTTCAATACTTTGTTGTACCTAACGCAAAAAGAAATGCCAATAATGTATAAATATGAAGGAACATGTTTAATCAATTCTCACAACGATAAACAAACAATTTCTCAGACATTAAAAGTGTAATCCACCGTGAACAAACACCGGTACCTCCCATCCCAATCCAATTCCTGCTCAATCCGTTTTACTCAGACAGCGCGCATCTAAATCGACATAACGATAACAGCATCATTAATTACTGCGAAAGCATCATCAATCATGATTACAATTTTCAAATTAAGCAGAAAATCGGCCTCGAACAACTCAACTCGAGAGAGAAGAGTCGAGCGAGACCAGTCCGGATTGCCTCCGTTCCTCACTTTCTCGAACCTCGCCCAGCGACAACCAAGCACGCCCATCCCGACGACGACGGACGACCTGTGCGCCCGCGCCCGCACGCTCGCGCCCAAGAGATTGAGGTAAGAAAATTGAAAGATTTAGAGCTCATAACGAGCGCTTCGCAATTCGGAGTTAATTGAATGATTTGTCACGGCCGATACTCGAAAAGGTCGAATCCCTGGCTCCGAGTGTGCTGGTCGGGCCGAGCGTTCCCAGAGCCCCCGAGCATGAAATAATCATTATTTAACCAAACAACACCGATTTGGCTGAGTGACTGACTGACTGACTGAACACTTTGTCCGAGATAGAATTAAAAATGTGCTCGAGCGTGGGGAAGTAACGAACAGGGAGCAAAATCAGGTAAGGACCTGGCAAACAACACACAGGGCCCATATAGCCGAGGCGGTAAACGCACGGGTATTCAGCATGACCATGCTGAGGGTGACGGGTTCGATTCCCGGTCGGTCCAGGATCTTTTCGTAAAGGAAATTTCCTTGACTTCCTTGGGCATAGAGTATCTTCGTGCCTGCCACACGATATACACATGCAAAATGGTCATTGGCAGAGGAAGCTCTCAGTTAATAACTGTGGAAGTGCTCATAGCACACTAAGCTGAGAAGCAGGCTTTGCCCCAGTGAGGACGTTACGCCAAGAAGAGAGAGAGACCTGGCAAACAATTATAGTAATCAGGACCATTCTACCTTTTGGGATTTGGTAAGAAATGCTTGGATGAATTGATGAGCTTCTGTATAGGGTTTATTAAGTACAGTCCAAAAACAACTACTGGCCGAATTCTTAGAGGAATCCCTGAGCCTGAGGGAGTTACTAGAGGAGAATCTGGAATAATTCCTGGAGTAGTAGTAGAACCATGGAAGAAGAGAGATGAAATTTGTGAAAAAAATCGCGTTCTGGTGGGATTCAAACCCATGACTCCGCATTCATTAGTTCTCTGCAGAATAATTGATGCAGCAGTTGTGCAGATATTACGAGGTCAGCTTTGAACATCTCGGCTAATATGCGATCGACCTTTGTTTTATCTCCTGCAATGAAGCAGCTTCGGTGTTGACACGGGTAATGCATCGAACCCTTGGCTGGTCATGCTGAGGTGTTCGTGGCGTGGGCGATACTTGAAAAAGGTTTCCAAAGTGCTCAACCCAACGTTTCAGCTGGTAAGCCGGGTCGGTCAATAGCTGTCCAAATGTGTCTTCCACGGGCATTATAGCATTCATCTTAGTCCCACTAAGACGGCGTGAGATATTGTAGAGGAGACGAATATCGCCGGTATATGCGGCTTTCTCGCTTTCGTCGACTAGGGAGTCCACGTACGCTCTTTTGCCTTGCCTACATGAGCGTTTCACTTCATTCTCGAGAGCCTAATAGCGCTGACGGGCAACGGCTCCTCGTGTTTTCGCTCGCTCTATTTGCGGCTTTGGCATTCCTTCGCTCCTCTATCTTCCTCCTGGTGTCAGCTGTGATCCACTGCTTTCTCTGGGTGCGAAGCTCACTCAAATTGCTCTCGCCGGTAGCGATGAAGGCGTTCTTGATGGCGCTACATTCATCTTCTACGCTTGTACCTTCCGGAATATCCGCAACACGGTTAGCTCCTCGACGAAGGACGTGTGCTGAGTCGGCGCCCGATTTTCTCCTGTCGATGGATCCTCGCATTGCGCAGCCGGATCTCGCTGCGAGATGATGGTCGGACGCAATGTCGGCGCTACGTTTATTCCGCACATCAAGAAGGCTTCGTCTCCATTTTCGGCTGATGCAGATGTTGGCGATTTGATTTTCCGTGACGCCATCACGGGAAACCGATGTCACTTTGTGCACTGATCGATGAGAAAAGAGCGATCCGCCAAACACCATGTCGTTGTTGCCACAAAACGCTGCAAACAACTCACCGTTCTCGCTCATTACTCCGAGATCGCGGCGTCTCAGGATGTGCCCATAGTCCAAGTTGTCGGAACCAACCTTCGCGTTGAAGTCGTCCATGAGGATCTTGATATGTATCATCTTTTGGAATCTTATCCACGACAGCATTCAGTTGACTGTATAATAGGCCTGTCCAGCTTTTTAAAAATGTTCTCTGACTCTCAAGTCCACCCCCATATTTTGATTGGCATCCTAAAAAAAGTAACTGGTCAAAATTTCAGCCAAATCCATTGAAATTAAGAGGTGCATCAAATCAATTTTGTGTTTTTCGACTATTTTTGAACTTCAAAAAATCATAACTACACTAAAACTTGTCAAAACTTAATTCTTTTGGCAGAAATTGAAAGCTATACTTGTTTGCTACAACTTCTCGGAACAACGTGTGCCAATAAAATTGAAGGAAACATGTGTAATTATCACATTTGTAATCCGAAAAACCTTAAAAAGTTGATTTTTTGATAGATTTCGTTCTGGAACACCCTAATATACGTAATAAGTTGGATTTTTCAAAACGGCATCATATTCTCCAATGTTTTTTGGATATTTGCTTTTTTGACACCAATGCTGTAGGAGTTGAGCAAAAATTACTAAAATTCGTGAAAGCCAAATGTGGCCTAAAAACTAGCTTTTCGGGTGCAATCACGCTTTGGCGCGCAAAAAGTGGTATTGCGCGCAAACCCCAAAATTTTATTCCCACCTTTGGGTTTCCGCGCCGAGGACCCAGCGCCAGATTCGGCGACACAGAGACATGACAGCAGTTGCCGGACAGTTGGTAATCCTGATATTTGACGGCGGTTATCCGTTAGTGGATGGTTTTCATGCAAATAGAGCATTTCGCTGAAAATGCACGTGTATTTAGTAAATATTGACAGATTTCTTGCTGTGTTAGTGTGGAACTCAGTGGTTTGCTGTATCGCGGAAGCCGTCGCTGGAAGAAAACGTCATGAAATTCAACGAAGCATCGAAAATTTTCTGTGAAAAAAGCAATAAGTTCAAAAATAGTCGAAAAACACAAAATTGATTTGATGCACCTCTTAATTTCAATGGATTTGGCTGAAATTTTGACCAGTTACTTCTTTTAGGATGCCAATCAAAATATGGGGGTGGACTTGAGAATCAGAGAACATTTTTGAAAAGGTGGACAGGCCTACTGTATAAGTTCTCTTTGTTCTGCATTTCGGCAGCATCCGTTGGCGCGTAACATTGGATCATGGTAAGGATTCGCACCCGTGATCTGAATTTGACTACAATTATCCTCTCATAAATAGGTTCTCTCTTCATGAGCGCAGCGTGAGCGTGAACGCTGAGCAGCAAACTAACTCCACGGTGGATTAAAAATGTGCAAAAAGGTAAAGTGAAGTAATTTTATGCATAAATTAAGTCAAGCCGGGGCCCGTGGCGTAGTGGCTATACGTCCACGTCATAAAAGTGGATGGTCATGGGTTCGATCCCAGCCCTGGCACTGGATCGGACTGGAAAAGGAACAAGAGCCACACATTAACATCCTCGTGCTCATCATTCTACCATGGACAGGGTAGAAAAGTGACAGCAGCGCAAAGGCAACCAGTTCGATATAGTACAATACAATTAGGCACTGTACGAAGTCTGCCAATTGGAATCGCTCACGCAGTGCCCTAGTGGACAAAAGAGCTGTAAATTAGGTTAAGTGGTTGAAGAATAAAAATAAAAACAAATAAGTCAGGGCTATAATGATGAACTTATGCATTTGAAATGCGGCCGAGGAGGTTACCAGGCAGTTCCCAGAGAGCCAAAAAAGGGCTGCAGGGACGATTGATTAGGTTATTTTTGGAGCTTTTTAAGGGCGTTGCGACAGGTTTTGTAGTATGTAGTTTCAATGGAATTTGTTAGAAAATCTTTTGTGGGGCCACCCTTTTGTGGCCACCCAGGCTTATGTCCTGGGCCTCAGGGTCGTTACAATGGCTCCGAGAGGGAATTGGGGGTGAGTGGAACGACTTCCCAATAAAAAAACGTCCAAGGAGAAGATTCCAATAAGAGGTAGTGAAATGCAAGGCTTGGCTCTAGAAAATGAAGGGCAACTACAAAAATAGTTCAATTTAACATTCTTTATATCCAACGATCAGTTCTGTATTATAAACTTTCATTTTTGAGATGGAAAGGAATAGAAATATAAGGACATACCGATTACATGCTGCTTTACCACTCGGGGTGATGAGGATCGGGTCCGCCGAATGTGCGTTGTGAACCCCTGTCGGAGCAGAGGCTTTGTCGTTCGGTCTTCATTTCGGTCGGTCTAGAGGCTCCTTTGACGACACCCCAAGAGCATCGGATGATACGGTTGTCCTGTTCGCCTACTGGGCCAACGAAGCGGGAATGGCACACCAGTGGAGCTCCTGACGAAGTTCACTCGACCGGGCCAGAACAGCAGAAATGGCACGCCGGCGGGGCAGATGACGAAGATCACTCGGCCGGGCCAGAACAGCAGCAGTGGCACACCGGCGGGGCAGATGATGAAGATCACTCGGCCGGGCCAAGAGTTGGGGGAATGGCGCTCCGGCGACGTGGCTGAATACGATCACTGGCCAACAATCGATGGCTTGCTTCTTAACACCACTGCACACTGTGGACACTTGTTGTCCCGTCGGCCGGGCCAAAAGGGCGGAAAAGGCACACCGGCGTGGGATTATCTTCTCTTACGGTAGATTCCGAAAATCGTTACTTGAAAAACTTCACTTGTCCACGCAGTCCATGTGGTGGCTTCTAACCAGATAAAAAAAAGATGGCTGTCGCGTTTGGCCCGTATTGCACTTTTTGTTCACTAGGTTTTTAATGAAAAGCAGAGAAGAGAAAAAACACTCGATTAAAGCTGCGAACAACCTATGGTGGCAATTGTCGGTCACCTATTAGCTGCGGCTTCATGGTGCAAAGCCGTTTTGTTGCCTCGTTCGGCGATCGATTTCGGCGAAAGATTAAGTAATAAGCCAATTTAATTATTTTAATAATAATAATAATAATATTAATAGTGAAATTAACTAGGAAAATAATATTGAAGAAATAATATATACAAATAGATATTTACAAAAATAATGGGACCTTTTTGAAGGTAACATTTATCCCTCACTCCAGATAAAAAAAAAACCTGTTTTTTTTTTAAGGGGACGAAGGGGAAATGGATTTGTTTTAGTGGCCCTCCTCTTGTTAAGTGTTAGCTGATTATGTGGAATGATTTTGTCCATGTAGAGGAACTCTTTCCCACATAATCACATAACACTTAATAATAGAGACTGTCCACCCGGAAATGTGGCCCTCCTCTTGTTAATTGTTAAACTGATTTTGTGGAATGATTTTGTCCATGTAGAGGAACTCTTTCCCACAAAATCACGTAACAATCAATAATAGAGACTGTCCACCGGGAGATTGTGGCCCTCCTCTTGTTGAACGTTAGTTTGATTATGTGGAATGATTTTGTCCATGTAGAGGAACTCTTTCCCACATAATCACTTAACTCTCAATAATAGAGACTGTCCACTCGGGAAAAGTCTTGAAAATGTGGCCCTCCTCTTGTTAAGTGTTAGCTGATTATGTGGAATGATTTTGTCCATGTAGAGGAACTCTTTCCCACATAATCACATAACACTTAATAATAGAGACTGTCCACCAGGAAGGGACGATTGAGGAGTTCAGCGAAGAAGCTATCTTATGCTGCTCGGCTATGAGGTCGATGATTGATTTGTATCGAAATAGTATGTGAAATTGAAAAACAGCCTTCCAGAAAAATGTTCGTCAGAAAAAAAGCGTCCTTATCCATCCTCTCACCATCAAATCTTCATAAATTCAACTTTTATTTTTAATTGTAATTGTATTTTTTTTTAATTGTTACTCTATTGTAACATTTTTATATATATATTTATTTTTATTTTTAAGTTTCTAATTAGTAGAGAAAATAAACTTTCGGAAACCTGCTCTTCCTTTTTTTTCATCACCGAATACTTTGTTCGGGAACAGAAAATATACGCACACACTCATACACAGTCATTCCCCCCACCATTCATACAATCATATTCATTCATTCATCTCATTCACACGGTTGTCTGGATCAAAACTTGACACACCAGGACAACCCTGAGGACAACACACAATTCATTCACACGCTAATATTCTTCAAACTAAGATTCTAGGGCACCCTATTACTAAAAAATATGAGGAGGCCTAGCAACAACGCTCTAGACCCCTCGGTTGGATCATAAAACAACGATCGAAATTCGCCACCTGGGAGGCGTTACGCAAAATGTAAACAATCTCCTTAGTTCGACCCTGTTTTAGGAAGAACAAAGAGAACAAAACAAAATAGAAAAGAAGCAGATGGTGTTGCGAATGAGGCGAAGAGGAGTATAAATAAAAACATAATAGCTCTGACGACATCGACGAACAGGCATGAATGAAAACAGAATGCAGCAGGTGAGTATTCGGTCTAGGTTACCGGTCGTGAAGTCCTTTTTAGGGAATTCGGAGAATCGGCAGGAGGAAAGCGAAGCATGATCTCTGGTACTTACGTGGATGTTATCATCCGGGTTTAAGGTGAACAGCTGGCCAGATTCCCAAATTTTTCCCACTTAAGTCTTCCAATTCGTAGGAAGACGAGCCTATCTTGCCCTTCACTTTGCAGGGAAGATATTGACGCCCTAACTTGGCGTTATAATGTTCAGCCGCCGAGGACTGTTTCATGTTCCGGCGGTAGACCAGCTGTCCCACCGTAAAAGATTTCGCGAAAGTACGGTTTCGCAAGTTGTACCGGTCCCGAGAGACCTCGTGAGACTTTTCGAGGTTTTTGCGAACGATCTCGTGGATTTTGGCGAACGCCTGCTTGCGCCTTTCCTCCTTTTCTTCCGCAGAAAGTTCCTCGTCGTGTCGAGAAAGACGATGGTCGGATCCCTGTTCCGCTATCTCGTGTCCGTGGATAATGAAATACGGAGTGAACCCAGTGGAGGAGTGAACGCTGGTGTTGAGCATCAGCTCGATCTCCGGGATCTTGGTGTCCCAGATCCTTTGGTCCTCTTGGACGTAAGTGCGGACGGCCGCGTTTATTGTTCGGTTCACTCGCTCCACGGGGTTCGACTGGGAATGATAGCGGGAGTTCAGCCAGTGTGTGATTTTGAAGTGGTCTAATAGTTCTTTGAACTCCTTCGAAACGAAAGAGCTGCCGTTATCGGTGATAATGGTTTCAGGGACAGAATTCCTATAGAACCACTGATTTTTCAAAATCACACACACGGCTGAACTATCCAGCTTCTTCACCGGGTGAATCATTACCCACTTGGAAAAGTAGTCGCATATTACTAAAATATGCTGATTTCCCTTTCGACTACGTGGCAACGGACCAACGAAGTCCATAGAAATGATCTGCCATGGTCGGGACGCGCAACGCATTTTGCCCATCTCGGGGGCAGTTTGGACGTAGGAAGGTTTGACTTCCTTACAGGTTGGGCAAGCCTGTACATACGCCCTTATATCCTTGGCCATTTTGGGCCAATAGTAACGTTGTTGGACACGAGATAGCGTTTTGTCAAACCCCGGGTGAAAGTTATTATCATGTGCATTTAGTAGCACCCGGGGGACGTCATCAGTTGGAACAAGCTCCTTCCACTCAAATCGAGAGTCAAAGGGTACATTTTTGGCTGTAACGAACTTAAAAAGTTTGCCGTTCTCGACCTTAAAGTCGACAAAGTCGTCTGGGCGACTGGTGACCTTCTCCATTAAAGAAGAGTACCACGTTGAGGCCGGTGAATCTTGGACTACAGCAATGCTACGCGACAGAGCATCCGGAACCACATTTTCTTTGCCTTTACGGTGTACTACTGTCATGTCGAATTGCTGGAAGTCCAAGCTCCACCGACTGCATCGGGATCCCACCTTCCACTTCGTCTTTAGAATGTGGGTGAGTGCGGAGGAATCCGTCACGAGGGTGAAATGGTAGCCTTCAATGTACCCCCGAAACGCCTCGATTGAGAGAAGAGCGGCGAGAGCTTCCTTCTCAGCAGCGTGATAGTTCTTCTGCGGAGTGGTGAGCTTCCGGGAGAAGTATGAGATGACTCTCTCACCATCTTCCTGCTGCTGAGTTAGAACTCCAGCGACGGCTTCGTCGCTGGCATCCGTTTGGATGACGAATTCCCGAGAAAAATCCGGGCTCCCCAGGATAGGAGTGCTGATAAGCTGCTCCTTGATTTTGCAGAAAGCTCTCTCCGCGGCTTCGTTCCAACCGATGACCTTGGTTTTTGATTTCAGGAGATCCGACAGAGGCCCACAAGTCTCACTAAAGTTTGGGATGAACCGGCGATAATAATTCGCCATCCCAAGGAATCTCCTGAGTTTGGTAATAGTGGCTGGCCTTTCATATTCGACGATCGGTCGAATCTTATCGGGATTCCCACGAAGGCCTTGCGAACTCAAGAGATACCCTAGGAAGGGAATTTCCGGCACCCCAAACTGAGACTTCTCCAGGTTTATCATAAGGTTGGCTTCGTTTAATCTGCGCGCAATTTCACGAAGGAGCTGTACGTGATGCTCAAATGTCTCCGTTACTACGACGATATCGTCGAGGTAAACGAAGACATAAGGTTCCAGTACACCATGGCCTAGAACTCGGTCCATTAGTCTTGCCAACGTAGCTGGACTATTTACAAGACCAAAAGGCATTCTGGTGTACTGAAACAACCCCTTACCTTGCACGCTAAAGGCCGTATACTTCCTTGAAGACTTCTCCAGCGGAACTTGCAGGAAAGCCTCCGACAAGTCAATCGTTGAAAGGTATTTCGCCTTGGGAAGTTGGCCAAGAATTCGACAGGGGTGCGGCAAGGGGTAAGCATCACGAACAGTTCGTTCATTGATCTTGCGCGCATCCAAACAGAGCCGAACCTTATGAGGCTTGATAACGGGTACACAGTTCAGCGACCAATCAGAATGGCTGGGTTCGATTATGCCAGCGTCGAGCAAACGTTGCAGCTCCACGGACACCAAACCTTGCGTTTTGGGAGACATTACGTAGGGGAACTGCCTGACCGGCGGTTTTTTCCGCCATTCTTCGGCGAGTTCAATTGAATGCTCCGCCAGTGGAGTAGTTGTTAGCCTTCCCGGACGGGCAGGTATGAAAAGGGTTTTGATCTGATCGATTGTCTGCTGTTCTGAAGCAGTCAAAACAGAAGATGAAAGCAACGGAGTCAGGGTAGGGTTTTCTCCCGTATATTCAACCATAGCGCAGCCTACGATTGTGGGTTGAATTTGGAATTTCTTCCAGAAATCCATCCCGCAAACGCAGTTTATTGCCAAATTCGGGATGACTAATGTCGGAACAACCCTAACGGTGCCGTTCCATGAAAAAGGTAAATAAACTTTACCACGGACCTCGAGCGCTTCTCCGCTTGCGGTACGCAAGACGGGTGGATCACGGAGAGGGAATAAGCGCTTAGGTTTAACCATGTTGTACACTGCATCGTTGATCAACGTGAGGTTACTCCCGCTGTCAAGTAAGGCAGAAACAGTAATCCCTGAAATGTCAACCGAAATGTATGGACGGTTGTCATTGGCATGTGGATATGAGATGGTGTAGGAAGCAGGCGTTTCCGGATAAAGGTTCTCGGAGGCCACTTCGAAAAATGGAGGGGGATTTACGCTTAGTAGTTTGGGTTCAGCGGGCGGCGGTTTTGGCTCGCTGCTAAGGCGTTTTTTACGCAATATGGACAATTATTTGTCGGATAGCCTCTAAAACCGCAGTTTTCGCACAGGACTCCCCTAGGAAGCCTGCACTGGTCCATCCGATGCCCAAATATGCCGCAGTTGAAACAATGGCGGCTGGATAAGGGTTTATGAGACTTGATCATGTCTTCCAAGGTGGTTGGGGCCCTAGCTGGTCCGCGAGAAGTATCGGTTCCGGTTTCGGAACCCTTCCGATTCTGATTGGTCTGTGGAGGAGAGTGGGCCTTCGTATTTCTCGACGATGCTTGTTGATGTGGAGTAGAGGATTTATTGGGCTTATCCTGGGATAAGCATTTCTTCGGTTCCGAGTACTCTACTACGTTAATCGACTTCTCAGGTCCAAAAACCTTGTTGTAGACTGAGAAGTTCACGGCATCGATCTTCTGACCAGCAGACACAAGTGTCGGAAGATCAGCAATAGGGAGGAAATTGAGTTGCTTTTTGTAATCAATCCTCATGTTCTGAAGAAGGATTTGGACTTTCTCGTGTTCCGGCAAGGGAACACTCATTGTCCCGAAAAGCTCCTCCATACCGTGATAGAACTGTAGGAAGGTCTCGTTTCGTGACTGGTGTCGCTGATACACCTTCATTTTGATTAGCGTGTCTAGATCAGGGTGCATGAAAGTTCTCCTGAGTTCTAGAACCAAATGCTGCCAGTTCACCAGACGACCTGTGGCACGCATGGTCATATACCACTGCAATGCTGGCCCTTTGAAAAGGTGGATCGCCGAATCAAATAGTTCAGCTTCCGAAGCATGTTCTGCGACGGCCATGGCGTGAACCATTCCAAGGAATTGGTTTAATTTCAACCCTTGATCTTCGCCATCGTATTTTGTAACTGTCCACTTGGACACGGGCAAAGTATGCCGCGCCGGGTTGCTCAGAGGCAATGGACTCAACGAAGCGAGCGAAGGATGAGCGAATGGGGTTGATATCGGAACTGAGGTTCCAGCCCACGGATTGACCGGCGGAGTAGTAAAAGTGGGATTTCCGAGCCATGGATTCCCAGGATGTCCAAGGCTCATAGCCGCGGACCCCGGAACAGGATTCAATGATGGTATGGTAGAGGTACCAGGGTATCCCAACCATGGGTTGGTGATCGGAGGTTGAAACGGCTGTTGATGGTTCTGAAGGTAGCTGTGCCACGAAGAAGGTGGCTGCGGCTGTGCAGTAGGATGACTTTGCGGTAACGAAAAAGTTACACTAGTAATCGGCCTAGAAGGATTGGCAGCTACTGAAGAGTTCAACCCTTGCGAGAGGCTGGTGAATCCCGGAAAAGGTGTGAAAGAGGAATGAGGAGTTGAAGAAACTTGAAGAACTGGTGGCGCACCCACCAGTGGCTGTGAACTTCTACTCGGAAGCTCCGTTTCATTGTGCTGAGCTTCTTCTTCACACGGTGTTCCCATCCTGGCCATTTTCGCTTCCAACTCATTGATGCGAGCTAGTAAAGAGCGTACACAGTCGCTGCCTTCAAACTGGTTAGTTACTGCAGGAATTCCTGAAGCAGTAGTACTCACTGAAACGTCTGCACCTGGATCTGCATTTCGAAGAGGTGGAACTGCCGAAACATTCTCTGAACGAAACAAGTCGATCAAAGCTTGTTCCTCCGGTCCCTCCTGATTGTGCTGTTCAGATGCAGAGGTTTTAGTGTAGAAATACTGGTCCAACAGATCCACCACATCAACAAGCATTGACTTGAGGAAACTTTCTGTTTCCTCCGAATCCCTAAAGTGCTTTATATAAAGGATAAGCCGGTGACCGAAATGTAGCAATTTTGCTTTGCCCCTTACCCTTGAATTCTTATCGCTCTGCTGCAACCCTGCAAAAAGTTCGTCGAAGTTGCGTCGACAGAACTGTACAACTTCCTCACCATTCCCCTCTAAAACTACCACTTCAATAATAGTATCATTCTGCTTCTCAGTTTTCATATGCTCACGGAGCCACCTCCGCCTTCGTGAGTAGGTGGGATCATCCCGAATGACGATCGATCGAATATTGGTTTCGAAGTCCAACTCCTCTGGAGACAAATGGTCCACCCTTAAGCCGTGGTACCACTCCCGAATCTTCTCAACGGCGTGTGCGAATTGTGTTTCAAATGCCTCCGCCATTTCTCAAATGAGAATGTAAAATTAAAAATAAGAAATGAAACCAAAAAAATAAACAAAATAAGCTAAACCTACAAAAAACAGTACAGCTACTTTTCGCCCAAAAAAAACGAAGAAGTGGCTTAAATAATAGCTTATTTCTATTAAATTAGGAAAAATACCAAAAAAATATTAAAGAAAAAATTAATAAACTAATCCAGCATATATTATGCTAAACTAGACACTAGAAAGTATAAAAATGAAAAAGAAAAAATATGTACAAAAGACTTTTAAATTAGAGGCACTGTGTATAAAAGGAAGCAAAATTTCACTACACATTTATTTAACTCTACTAATAGAATAATTCAGTTTTTTTTTTTGTTATGAAGAGAAGAAACTAATTTATAAAGACGAATCGAAAGGAAAAGAACGATTCACAGCAGTAGTTCTCATCATCCGAACGATTCCAAAAGAACAAAAGAATTCCTTTTACACAATACTATTTCGATACAATTCCCTTCACTATTCATAAAAAGAACAATTGGAATATAAAGGATTCCAATTCCTCCCGGAGCTACTCTGAAAAGGGTTCCACTTTAAGGTTAAAATGGAAACCTTTTCCTTTATTTTGCGTTGGGCGCCAATTGTTAGAAAATCTTTTGTGGGGCCACCCTTTTGTGGCCACCCAGGCTTATGTCCTGGGCCTCAGGGTCGTTACAATGGCTCCGAGAGGGAATTGGGGGTGAGTGGAACGACTTCCCAATAAAAAAACGTCCAAGGAGAAGATTCCAATAAGAGGTAGTGAAATGCAAGGCTTGGCTCTAGAAAATGAAGGGCAACTACAAAAATAGTTCAATTTAACATTCTTTATATCCAACGATCAGTTCTGTATTATAAACTTTCATTTTTGAGATGGAAAGGAATAGAAATATAAGGACATACCGATTACATGCTGCTTTACCACTCGGGGTGATGAGGATCGGGTCCGCCGAATGTGCGTTGTGAACCCCTGTCGGAGCAGAGGCTTTGTCGTTCGGTCTTCATTTCGGTCGGTCTAGAGGCTCCTTTGACGACACCCCAAGAGCATCGGATGATACGGTTGTCCTGTTCGCCTACTGGGCCAACGAAGCGGGAATGGCACACCAGTGGAGCTCCTGACGAAGTTCACTCGACCGGGCCAGAACAGCAGAAATGGCACGCCGGCGGGGCAGATGACGAAGATCACTCGGCCGGGCCAGAACAGCAGCAGTGGCACACCGGCGGGGCAGATGATGAAGATCACTCGGCCGGGCCAAGAGTTGGGGGAATGGCGCTCCGGCGACGTGGCTGAATACGATCACTGGCCAACAATCGATGGCTTGCTTCTTAACACCACTGCACACTGTGGACACTTGTTGTCCCGTCGGCCGGGCCAAAAGGGCGGAAAAGGCACACCGGCGTGGGATTATCTTCTCTTACGGTAGATTCCGAAAATCGTTACTTGAAAAACTTCACTTGTCCACGCAGTCCATGTGGTGGCTTCTAACCAGATAAAAAAAAGATGGCTGTCGCGTTTGGCCCGTATTGCACTTTTTGTTCACTAGGTTTTTAATGAAAAGCAGAGAAGAGAAAAAACACTCGATTAAAGCTGCGAACAACCTATGGTGGCAATTGTCGGTCACCTATTAGCTGCGGCTTCATGGTGCAAAGCCGTTTTGTTGCCTCGTTCGGCGATCGTCTCGCGGTCGGCGTCGGCGTCGTCGGCAACTCATCGGCGCCGAACATAGTGGTGGTGGTGCGTTATGCAAAAGGGTTTAGGGATGGGCAGGGTGTTTTGGAAAATTCGATCATTCTTTAATTTCATTAATTTTCTTTTCATTTTAATTTCAAACTTTTTTTGTGAATGCAACTCCAATTCTGTTAAAGATTAAGTAATAAGCCAATTTAATTATTTTAATAATAATAATAATAATATTAATAGTGAAATTAACTAGGAAAATAATATTGAAGAAATAATATATACAAATAGATATTTACAAAAATAATGGGACCTTTTTGAAGGTAACAAATTACGGTGATCCAAGGGGTTTCAGGGACATTTCAAATAGATTATGGAAAGTTCAGGGGCTTTCCAAGGCATTTCAGTGAAGTTCAATAGATTTCAAGGTGTTTTTTTTTTCTAGAGGGTTATGAGGAGCCTTTGGTGGTCGTTTCAAGGGATTTCAGTAGCGTTTCAAGGCGTTTAAGTGAGTTTCAGGAGACCTCAGAAACCTTTCAACGGCGTTAATGGTTAATTCAAAGGGATTACGGATATTTCAGTACTTGAACTTCTACTGAAACCCCGTGAGACCCCCTAAATCCCCATGAGACTTTTTGAAACGCCCCTGAGTCCTACAGGTGTCTCCTGAAGCCCCTGATGACCCACGGGAATGCACATGAGACCCCTGAAACGCCCTTGAGATCTCCTAAACCACCCCTGATACCTCTTAGAACTCCCCTGAAACCCTTTGGATCCTCATGAAACACCCTAGAGACCCCCCATAACGCTCCTGAGATTCTTCGGATCTTATTTGAAACCCCTTGGGCTCCCTTGAACGCTCCTGAGACACTATGAAACGCCCTTGAGATCCCCTAAACCACCCCTGAGAACCCCTAGAACACCAGTAAATCCACATGAGACCCCCTGAAACGCATTAGCAATGGAAACACCGTAGAAAAACCTCATTCTGCCACTACCTTACCTTATCTCCGCGGTACACCTGTTAGGGATGACTTCGTGGAGGGAGGGGACCGTACTTACGCACTCTCCTTGTTAAACGTCAGCTAGCACGTATAGCTGTCCTCTAGGGGACCAACTCGACTAACTGTTGGTCGGCCCGCCATTTCCTCTGGAGATGAAGCACGATTGTGGATACCGTGACCGCTACGGCGTCCCACTTGTCCACCCCCGTACACATCCGTTCAACTATGTTATAGGGAGTAGTATCCCTACCGCACACATCCCACATGCTCGGTCTATGCCCCGCAGAGCGCGGGCGCAGTGTCATAACGTCCGAGGCCATAAAGTCCCAGGACTTTATGGCGCAATTTTTCGGGGCATCCGAACTTACAGATACGCCACGAAGTCCAAGGAAAGAAGGCACATAGCACAGACAAACAGACGTAACTCTTAGAGGAAATTTATCAAAAACTTTTGTCCAGTGTCATTTTCACGAGCACACTGCCACCTGTTGGTAAAACCGCGCGCGACACTGTCGGCCATGATAGATTTGGATTTGACGTTTTGCTGACACGCAAACTACTATACAAATCGCCTGTAATTTTCGTTTGCATCATTCAGCAACGTGTGCACTGACAAACGTCAAAGCGATCGAACATTAGCGCATCTGGTGGAACGATCGCGCAAATCAAATAAAATTTGAATTGATCGTTAAATGCATGTGTCAAACCGATTTGAAGAGTGTTACGTCTGTTTGTCTGTGCACATTGGATATTATGACACATCCAAATTTTTGTACGTTATTTCTAAAAAAAACGTGACTTAATGTCCCGGACTGTATGGCCTCGGGGTTGTGATCCGGCCCCTTCGAAGAGCACGTGTTTCGGCTGGTTTGCATACTCCGGGCATGAGGGGGAATCTGCATGCCAAAACCTGTGCAAGTATCACCCAAAGCACGGAAATGCGTCCGAGACCCCTATAACGCTCCTGAGACCTCTTGAAGCGTCTCTGAAACCGCTTGGAACTCCCCTGAATACCCCTAGAGACTCCTGAAACGTCCGAGAGACCCCTACAACGCTTTTGAGGCTCTCTGGAACTCCCTTTAAATACTTTGGACCCCTTGGACTTCCTGAAACACTTCTGAGACCCCTTGGAATAACCGTGAAACCACCTGGGACCCCCTGAAACACATCAGAGACCTCCTAAAACATCCCTGAGATCCCCTGAAACTAATCAGACTTCCTGAAGCACCTCTGAGACCCCATGTATCCACCGGAAAGCCCCTGGAAACCCTAGAACGCCCCTGAGACCCCTTAAAGCACCCCTGAGACTCTCTTGAACTCTCTCTGAAACGCCTCAGAGACTCCATGAAGCATCTTGACTCCCCTGGAACTTCGCTGAGACCCCCTGTGAGCCTATTAAACGCCCCTTAGATGCCCTAAAGCATCCCTGAGACCCCCTGGAACTCCCCTTGAATCCCCTGTAACTCCCTTGAACCGACTGATACCTCCTCAGGCAGGTTTGAGACCTTCTGGAACTCTCTAAAACACCCGGTATCCTGTGAAACGCCTATGAGATCCCCTGGGACCACCTGAAGCCTTGAAACCATCTTTATGCCCCTGCAACTACCGGGGTCCCCATAAATTGCCCTTGAGATCCCCTGAAATGCCCCTGGAACTCCCCCTCAGATCCTGTGGGACACCCTGAAACGTCCCTGAGCCCTCTTTGAACGCCGCTGAGGCGTTGAGACTCACTGAAACGCCCTTGGGAACCCCTAAAGCACTTTAAAGAATTTCCGTGAAACCCATAGAAAATACTCAGGGCCCGAATTACCGGGGGGCCCTGGGGGTGTTTGGGGGTGTACATTTTAGGAGCTCCCAATTTTTTTTTTGCGACAAATCTGCAATACTGTTAGAAAAGTCCGAAAAAGCTTTTTGCACATCGCTTTTGTAGCTCCGAGGGGCCTCCACATTCGCTGCGGCCCCGGGTCTCCACAATCCTTAGTCCGGGCCTGGAAATACTGAAACGGCCCTGCGATGCTCTAAAGTAGCCCTGAGACTCCATGGAACCCCTTAAAATCCACTGTGAGCCCCTGAAACGCTCAAGAGATCTTCTATAGCGCCTTTGAGATTGCCTGGAACTCCCTTAAATTCCTTGGAACCCGCCGAAACGCCCCTTAGATCTTCTGAAACGTCCCTGAGATCCCTGAAATGCCCCTGAGGCTTCTATCCAAGTAAGGAAAAGTTCAGAAAAGATAGTATTGCTGTGTGCGTTCAAGATGCAAATGGTGCCCAAATGCGCTTCAAACGCGGTAACACATGTTACCAAAGGCAACGTAGCAACCATAGCCAATGTCACCGCCAACCTAGGATCCGCAAGCTCCCACTGACATCGGGTTACTTGTTAGAAAATCTTACCGCATTTGGTGCTCCCGCATTTGATATTTGCATTTTGAATGCACACAGCAATATTTGCGGGTTTTAGACAATTTTCCACTCTGCGGTAGCCGCCAAGCTCTACCGCAGCTGTCAAAGTCCTACCATTTTTTTTTTCAAAGTCCTACTGCAGCCATAAAAATCATCGTATCATTGAAAGGGGTTGCCTAACCAAAATATGATTTCCAACCCAAGCAACACGACTTGTCTCAAAGCCAATAACAGTAACTTAAATGCAATTTATTCACTGTTAGTATTGCGGATGCAGGACACAATTGCTTCTTCTTTGAAATCCAAAATGCGCAGATTCGGGGGGTAATGATAAAAAAAAATGGAAAAAGATTTTATCCAAACTCGAACCAAGGACATCCTGAGTATCACTTAAGTGTGAAGTTCCAGCAAGGCTCATTGTTAGCCTCTTTAGCAGCTAGAAAGTTTCATTCGGGATTTGAACTGAACTTCGTGCACTTTTATAGTTTGTTATGAGAAGCGGAACTTTTGATTATTTGGGTATCCCTGAGAATCCTAGAACTCCCCTGAAATCCTTTGGGACCCCCTTGAAAAGCTCCTGAGATCACCTGGTACCCCCTTGTCTCCATAAACCTTCCTTGGGTGAATACTAACAGAATAGATTGTTCTTACGGATGACATTGCGTGCTCAGTTTTCATGTACAACACACATTACTATTCTCTTCTGCTCGGGGTGGTGCCTGCGCGATTGGATTTTGTAGGTACAACTTAATTCACAGATTTTTGGTAATCCGGTTCCCGACCCGAAGAAAGCTCTATCTCAGCATCATCAGTATTATTAGTCGAAATGGTGGTGGCGGCGGCGACGGCAAAGGTGGTGCCAAGAAAGCCTTCCTGCGTCAGCCAATAAGCATACGACGGCCGAACCGAAACATGCCACGTGTGTTATCTCAATCAGGGGAATAATAAATCAATCGTGCCACAACCGAGCAACAACAAAAGCCACAAAAAGGTAAAGCGTTATAAATTTGACACATTAATCTACTACTATACCAAACAATTTGAGCAGAGTGAAACAGACACACGAACCGAGTGCGCTGCGCTGGTCCATTCATAATTCCATCAAATCGTTTCGAGAGGCGAACAACACGAATGCACGCGGGGCGGTGATAATCAGGTTTCCGAGGAACTACTCCCCCGATCGAAGGCGCGTCGAGGTTCTCATGAGCTCGGTTTCGATCCCAAGTCCCGTCCGAGTCAACAATGCACGGTTAAATGGTTTTTTGTTCGGCAGAGGAAGTTCCTCAATACGAAGAAACGCTGGCCTGGCTGCAGCACGGACGGGAAAAGTAATAATAACTAATCGATTAACATCTTTAAGTTGGCTGAAAATGAACCGGGTAGCAATCAATGCCGGGCACAGCAGAATAAAGCAAACAGTGTATTCTAATATGACGATTGATCAGGATATTGGGTTTAAATGGTTCGTGGCGTTGCGTTGTTGGATTTGGGGCCACGGCGAAGAGTAATGTGGCCGTGCGGTGAGTCACTGTGAAGGTTTAGCGAGAGGTTTAGTTTTGTGGAAATTATACTACAAATTTCAAGTCGTTTGTTCATGTCGTCATACTCAATAGTCTCAATCCTTCATCGGTGAATATCAGGCTGGTTTTCGTGAAATTCGGACATCGAAGGATCTGATACTTAACCTGATGATAATTGACAAAGGGCTGCAAAACGATGAGTCTTTAACCTTCCGTAACTCGCGCGGTTGACTACCTGCGTCAGCACCACGCTAATGCTGAGTACAAAAAGCGAGATGTTTTTAACGTGTTGTACAAAATACAACAGCGCGATCGTTCGAGGGTTAACGAGACCGTCCAACACACCTTTGGTACTCATAAGTCTCTACCTCATGCTTCCACGGGTCAATTGATGACAAAAACCGCCAGCTAAGAGTTGTGTGCTTAGCTGATAGTGCAGCCTAAACACTGATGTCCTTCTGACTTCAGCTAGATTGAGGAGGTACGACCCAAGCGTCTGTTCAGGTGGAGGTGCTCAAACAGCGTCTGTTCTGGCATCCAGCGGCTGAGTAGGATATGCTCCTCCACCGGAAGCTATACGACCTAAGGTGGCAGCCCCATCTCGGTGGATAGGAGACCTTAGGCTCCCAAGTAACACACTTGTCACCGAAGAGTCACGGCGGCGCAGGTTTTTGTTGCGCAGAAGTCACTGTGACTTACTTCTAACAAATAAACACTTACTTGCTAGAAGTAAGTCACAGTGACTTTTGCGCAACATAAACCTGCGCCGCCGTGACTCTTCGGTGACAAGTGTGTTACTTGGGCTAACAACCTACTGTTTCGTGCGGCTCCGTGGTCGTGCGGCTAGGGTCACCAAGCTCTTAGTCGCATCGTGCTGAGGAGCGCGGGATCGATTCCCGCCGCAGCTGTCAGGAAAAGTTTACGGCTGTGCCACTGGGCGTTGCATGCTAGTCCGTTGTCTAGTGTCGTGCTTCCTTAAAAGAGCGAAAAGCTCACTGGAAGCATTGAACGTGTCCGCGTCTTTTTTAAAAAAAATCAAAAATCATTACAGAAATCGAAAATGAAAGATTAGAACTGATTCAACGGCAACGACTTTTAGCGCGAAACAAGGGACAAGAATTGGAACTTGGAATGTACTAACCTTAGCCTAGCAGGATACACTGGCATAACTAGCCAATGAGGCATGCCGTATGAAGCTTGAGATTCTTGGACTGAGCAAAGTCCATTGGCCAAACTTTGGGGAACAGAGATTGGCATCGGCCCCAATTCTACTGTACTCTGGCCTACGAGGCAAACACATTCCTCGTCATCCTGAAGTTGGTTACTTGCTCACGCCCACGCTGTCAAGGGGATGGCGGGCAATCGCCCAGTTTGGAGATCTTTCGATTTAGCCCTCTACATCACCATAAGTGCTCAGGACTAAAAGTAAGTCAATAGCAACCCAAATCCTCTGTGAAAAGGTCATGCATTTCCGGCTGTTGAATTCCCAATGCTTTTTGTATAGTATTTTTTATGTGCAGGCAGCCTTCCGAATTTAAAAGGCATTCTATAGATTTGCACGCCATTTCTGAACAAAGACCATATAAGAAAATTGTTACGTTAAATCTTGCTAGTGGAGTACCGCCACCCTCGAGTGCAGCTTAAAATTCAAGCAAATCAACCACCTCCCGGGGCCAGCATCACACCCATAAACACTAAATAATACCCGTGCACAATCGCGATACACGCGAGCCGAGGCGAGGATCAACTCAACTCTTAACGCACCGGTAGGGGAAATCGGTTTAATATGCACGTTTGAGGTGAAACGACTTTCAAAACGACGCCAAAACAAATGAGGCACTCCCCAAAGAGCGCATGTTGCCCTTATTTCCCCTAAACCGAATCTTACACGGTTTGAATACGTACGCAGGAAACTACACCGAACGTGACTCTCACCTTCCCAAGCCTTCCCATCCACCGATTGCCTGCCTTTTAGCGTACTCTGCTCCAGAGGGAGACAGCGCGCGGCAGCGACGAGCCTGAACAAATAAATTAATAAGAATTGGAAATATCAAATTTAAACGATCTTTCGCTCATTTATCATATGACAAAGCAGGTTGTCATTATTAAAAAATAAGATCCCAATTGATGCGGATGGGAATGGGAGAGGTTGAAGAGAGAGTAGGTGGATGGGTACGGCGCGGAGTGTGAAGATTTCTGCTAAAGAATGAACCGCAACCTACACATTTGGCACCTGTGGTATTTGAGCGATACGATGCAATGAGGTGGAGGTGGAGGAAATAAAAATGGGTTATTCTATGCTAGTTCAACAGCGATACCATCCTTATCAGCTGCTGTGTTGGTTTTGCGCTGGTGAGTGGCATCCTTAACATCCCTCAGCGTAGGAGTTATTTTTATGTTGTCCTCTGCTGGAATGACGTAGTTGTTCCTTCCGTTTCCTTGGTCCCCAGTGAGTGTCGTTCAGGCGCTCATACAAGTGCCGCTTCCACCTTTCAACCATCGTTCATACGCTTGTTCATACGTCTAAAGGATCTCGTTCTTATCTCTGAACATTGAAGCTTACGGCATCTTGTCCAAATCCAACACATGTAGCGACAGAGTTGCGATGCCGATCCCGCGGTCCTTCAGTAGATCGGCGAGTATGCGGGTGCTCTGAATTTAGGAGATAGAAAGTTTCAGCTTCCTATCGCAAGTCCTTTTAATTCGCTGTTTATCAAAAACATGTCTTTTTGTAAGTCTAACATGCCCACTGATAAATATTAAAGGGCCGCAGTATTTTGACTGTGCGAAGATGCGTTTTCCGTCTCCCACATCTTCCCGTTCCTCCGTAGAACAAATGAGTTCAAGATGTTTTAGTTCAAATTCAATATATTGTTGTATTCAGCGCTTTCGTCTGTCGTTTCAAGATACCCCCTTCCTTATCAGTTAATAGGGTAACGTTTTTCTCTTCCGTAACAGTTTTCGAATTTTTCTACAAATCTCGCTTCCCCTTTAGAACGCTGTTGTCTTTCGATTCTAACTCCCGGTTTAACCCGACACACTCGAGCAGATCTTCGCTGATCCCCACGTTGCTTTGCTTGATGCTTTGCTTAACCCTTTGGAGCCGGAGGGGTCATATATGACCCCATCATAGAAACGACTGTATAAATTCACCCATTCGATAAAACAGAAAACTGTCTTCGGCAAAGTTGTTGAAAATTGAGTCCTCTATTAGGGAAAAATGGGGATATTTGTATTTGGGACTTCATTGATTACCTAGACATCATAAACACCATGAAAATTGCAAAAAAGAAATAATTGACATACCAGTTGTTCTAAAAGCTGAATTTGGATGTGGGTTTGGTGTATTGTATCCATTTAGCCTTTATCAAGATATCAAAGGTATTTTATATTCTGGGATGTTCTAGGTGTTCCAAACTGTCCTATAGTGAAATCCTTCAAATCTACAAGAATAATTTTATGTATTTTCGCCACAATTAATAGCATTGCATAACCTACTGAGATCCGTGAAGCTTTTGACATCTACTATGTGATTTATAAACACTATAGGGATATTCCAGGTCAGCCAAACTACCTTGGAGTTCAGGACTTCAGGTCTACATTCGTAACAGTATCCATATCTGTTATACTGAAAAACGCTGCATAATCAACTGCAGTTACTGGAACAATCTGAAGTCTACTAGCTTATTATAAACCTTTGGGACATCTAGGGTCGTCCAAATTGTTATATAATGAAGTCCTTCAAATCTACAAGAACAACTTTAAGTGTTTTCACCACGGGAGTGCTATGGTGATCTGATTTTGTTGCCGCTTATCATACGCAACCAGAGCTCACTAATACCAACATTCACTCAATACATCAGCGGGAGAAAATAAGGAAAAACGCACTTTGGCAAACAAAGTTTGCGAAAAGAGGTGTTGTGTGTCTTTTCACAAACAATTCCCACTCTCTGTAGGAACTTTACCTAAACGTCGATACTCTGACATTGAAAATTATAAATTAATGGCGCTTTTTCATGATCAACACTTTTATGAGATCTAATGTGATGTAAGCGTTTTGCACCGATACCCCTTGTATAAAGGTAAACATTCAAATTTCACGTCTGTGTTGGTGAATATTTTGGCTGGAGCATAAATTTATGCTCCACGTTAGGAGGCACAATCCAACCTGTCAAACTCCATAGCGAAAAAATAGGTTGCCGCCCCCTTGGTTTTCACCATATATAATAGTATTGTATAATCTGCTAGGGTCCGCGGAACTCTTGAAAACTCAAATGTCATTCAGAGACACTACAAGGATATTCCAGGTCAGCCAAACTATATTGGAGTTCAGGACTTCAGGTCTACACTCGTAACAACAGCCATATCTGTTATACTGAGTAACGTTGCATATTTATCCGTGGTTACTGGACCAATCTGAAGTCTACTTTTTTATTATAACCCTTTGGGACATTCAGGTTCGTCCAAACTGTTCTATAACGAAGTCCTGTAAATCTACAAGAATAACTTTATGTGTTTTGCCATAAATAATAATATTGCATAAACTGCTGGGATTCGCAAAGCTCTTCAAATCTCAAGTTTCATTTAGAGACACTAAAGGGGTATTCCAGGTCAGCCAAACTATCTTGGAGTTCAGGACTTCAGGTCTACACTCGTAACAGTATCCATATCTGTTATATTGAGTAACGCTGCATAATCAACCGCAGTTACTGGAGCAATCTGATGTCTACTTTTTTGTAATAAACCTTTGGGACATTCACGGTCGTCCAAACTGTTCTATAATGAAGTCCTTCAAATCTTTAAGAAAAACTTCATTTGTTTTCATCATAAATAATAGCATAGAATAATCTGCTGAGATCCGAGAAGCTCTTGAAATCTCAAATGTCATTTAGAGACACTATGGGAATGTTCCTTCCAGAGACGAACCAGCCAAGGGCTGGAAGTCTCTTTAATAAGACAAATCAATCAATCAATGTTCCTTCAGGTCAGCCAAACAATCTATGAGTTCAGAGCTTCAGGTATACACTCGTAACATCAGCTATATCTGACATACTGAGTAACGTTTCATAATCAATAGCGGTGATTTGACCAACCTGAAGTCTTCTATATAGAGTAAAGTGGGGCATAAGTTCGAGTGGAGCAAGAGTTTCTTTTGAAGTTTTCAGCTTAATTCAAATTATATCTTTCGGGTGTAAAGTTTGTTCGAAGCCTTTTTGAAAAATAGTCATCCACTCCAAAAATTATGAAAATTGACCAATTTTTCGGAAAGTTATGTCAAAATGTTGGTTTTTGATCAAAATTGTAATATGCGATGGTCCTTCCAACGCATGGAATGGAATTGTAATGAAATCGAATTCGGTATTTTATTTTGGGGCGTAACTAGGTATATTTTGAAGATGCTTTAGCATGTATAACTTTTTGCAAAAAAGATTTGGAAATCATATTTTACACATAGTGGGGCAAAAGTTCGAATTGTGGGGCAAAAGTTCGAGTCATGTGGCAACTTTATGTAAAAACATAAAATTCAGCAAAATGTACATATTATCTCTAAAAATGATGGAAGTAGTGGGAAAATTTGATCAAAGTTGAAAAAAAATTGTTTTATCTGAATTTGGCGGAAAACTACTAATTTTTGATGAAGTAAATTTAACCCTGATTTGGGTAAAATCCAGATCGAACTTTAAAGTGTATTCCAGTTCCTACATCAAATATTGATTAGTTTTAGGTATTCCAATTACCAAAGCGTCGAAATAGTGTGCTACGGTTAGCGAAATACCGTAAACCGGGGTCAAATTGATCAGCGGGGTGAAATTGATCATTCGGGTACTACATTGTAATTCCATACTAGGAACTCTTAAGCGTCGTAATGATCTTAAACTTTTTACGTCATCTGGTTCGTAGCTGTCTAGAGATGAGTGTAGACTTTTATTATTTTTAGAAAAAGTTAGTTTTGCCTTATTTTTTTTAAGGAATTTGCAATGTATTTCTCATTTCGCTGAAATCATTGCACTAAACAATCGATTGCTAATAGGACTTCCCGTAAATTCTCTGTTTTAACATTTTTGTGGAACTTTGGTTAGGAAGTTTTGTAACTAATCGGAACATGAAATAGTTATAAAAAAGTTCATTTATCATGAAATAGTCATTTATTGTGATAGAAATAATTTATTTCAAATTAAATTGCCTACCTTTAGGCGTTTAAAAGGAAATTTCAAAATTTAAATTTGCATTTAAAGTATTAAATTCACTAGTTGTAAGATTTTAAACGCGTTATTCGGTTTCAGAAGAGCAAAATTAAGCGGAGAAGGACATTTTCCTTCCCAACCGATGCTTAATTGTATACTGATCAATTTCGCCCCAAAGTGGCATTTCCAATTTTTTGATATTTGGAGTTATTTAACTTAAAGTTTAAATTTGTTGAACAAAATTTTGTCACATGGTTCCATGGAGATCTACAGGGTACTGGTTTTACAGGAATTCTTTAACAATATTTGAATTGGCACTGATGTTATCCGCAAAAGTTGTTTTGATGTGATCAATTTGACCCCGGATTACGGTACTGTCTATTTACCTTTCAGAAGACTTGCTGGACATGTGGATTACAAATCGCAGCTTTGTATAATGAAAGAAGTTACCGTTACACCCGTAGACTTTAGGATATAAACTCAAGAACAGTTTGGATGACCTAGGATACCCCGACTGATCTGATACTGTCTATTGAATTTTCAGAAGACTTTCTGGACATGATAGATTACAAATCGTAGCTTTGTATAATGAAAGAAGTTACCGTTGCACCCATAGACTTAAGTCTAGTCTAGTCTAGTCTAGTCTAGTCTACACATACACAGCCATTCATTGAAAGAATCCTGGAAAATGGTAGAATAGACTACTTCTACCATTTTTCTTGTCATTATTAATGTTTGCAGTACATCGGAAATGCATTACAAGCATTAAAGCGGCCAGGCCTACTGTGCAGTGTTATTGATATTACGATAAAGCTATTGAGGGGGACATCTCGTACCAACCACTCAGCTTTTTATTTATCAAAACACGTGAAATCGATGGGGGTGACGATGCTAAGAAGGTTAATGTCACCCCTTGGTCCAATGCTTCCTGGGATGGAACACAGGTATTTACTCTGTATCCTGGCCCTTATGCCTAGGCTTAAGCGCCTTTACTCGCTCTCTGAAATGAAACAAAATAAAGATTTCTGGCGGCGGGGGGGTTAGTGATTTTGCGAAAAATGATTTTAATGGTTATTGAACACCTCCGCAAGAGTAAAAAAGAGAATGTAGTCTGAAACGATCTCACCAAATTATACGCTGCAGTCTCTCAGTAATCATGAATACTCCTCCTATTCGCTCTAACATCTTCCGAAAGGTTTCTCACGCGAGGTCGCATCTTTCATCGTTGGAAAATACTTGCAGCCCTTCCGCTACATTCCCGAAAGTCCCCCACAAGAACGCAACTAGATTCATCGCGTTTTCTTATTCATCTTTTCTGAAACCGCGACAGGAACGTCGCACGATTTTCCTCACTGACTGCTTCTTCGTTCTTTTGCAGTTCATCCTATCTGTAGAAAAGGCACCGCAAGCAGCACTTCACTTGTATTTTTCATGCCCTCTTTTCGGTGGCATCCGACGAACGCTCAAAGAACTTTCGTATAAATTTCACCACCTCTCAAAATGTTACTTTTTCAAACCACAACGCACTCGCCGCGGCCGTGGCCATACTATCCACCGAAATATTGCACAAAGTTCAACAACACACACGATACAGTCACATTCACGAGGTAGCACCCGAAATACCGCTATAATCAAACAAATCTCGAAGAAACAATTCTCACTAAGGAAAACTAGCATAATAAGGGATTCGCAAGAGAGGAACTTTAACAAGCGGAAAACTTTCCTGATAACGTAATACCGAACGATCCATCAGCGGATTTTTTTTTTCGGGAACGCGAAGAAAAACGTGACAAGCGATTGAAAACACAACCGATTACCGTTGCACCCATAGACTTAAGGATCTAAACTCAAGAATAGTTTGGATGACCTAGGATGTCCAGAAAAAAATATTCCGCATAATATTCTACCGTTTTTGTACTATTGAATACCAAAACAACAGAAAAACGCAGAAAAAAACTCCAGAATAACGCTTGGAAAAATTTCGGCTTCAAAGGGTTAAGGTGAAACATCAAGAAATCCCATTGCAGTTTTGCATACAAACTTTAGAGGCACAAATCTGACGAACGAAGCGTCGAATAAAGCCGCACTTGATTATCCTGGCTTTGCTCACTTGCAAAAAGAGGCAGCTTTTCCAAATCGACCGCATTTGTTTACGAATTTTTAGATTTGTGCTCTTGAAAACGTGAGTACAGTGATAGACATTCGTTTAGCCGAGACCAAAAAAAGTGTCAGGAAACTCATACAAAAGATTTTATGATAAAACTTTTTTATCGTAGTGATAGTATATCTAGTACTGTTTTATAAAAATAAGATTCATTGAACTTACATATATACTGAAACAAAACCGAGAGTAAAAACTTTTCAAATGTCATTTTTTGCCTAGACATTCGTTTAGCCGAGGTAAATGAAAAATTGGGTTTCAATAGATTTTTTGCAATTTCGTGAGTATATTTCGAGGATATACTCCAAGGCATTTAGTTTATGACGTGTTAGCAAGATAATTGACCTTAAAAGTTTATTTATTTGTGAAATTCAGATAAATATTATAAAAAAAATGTCCCGATAAGGAAAAGCGACGATAAACAAATTGATTTAAGAAAAATGATTTCTGTAAACACTCAAACGTAAGCTAGATTAGCAGTTTTGAAAATATGGCACAGAATTATTGTTATAAATGTTCAAATTATTGCATAAAATGTCATGAAAACATTAAGTATATTGGTTTTTGGTTGGTTAAACTTTAAAATGGGATTGATAAAAGCTAAAATAAATAGTTCTGCGTTGAAATAAAGACGTACCCTCATGCCTATAGAGTATACCTATTTGATACAAGCATTACTAAATGAGTTAGAAGATTGCAAAGTGAAAGAACTGCAAGAAGTGTCAGATTTTTTTTACCCTGTTTATTTCAAAGCAGATGCTTATACAAAAATGCAAGATATGGTCAAACAATTGGCTTATTTCATTCAATCTGAAGAAATATATTATAAATGAGTCTTAGTTGTGAATCACATTCATTTTTAACATGATTTATTTGAAAAGAATGTCTAAATTATGAAACAAGTAGTTCATACTAGAAATTTGAATACTTTCGGTGCCATTTTTCGAAATATGAGCCGTCCAATATATGTTATTTCATCCAGAATTCAGTCTAGAAGATATTTGGAGCTATGAGAAGACGTAACAGTAGTAAACGCTGTGATTTATGCAAGTGAAACCATCATATTTCATCAAAACAATACTTAAATACGTAATTTTTTGATGGTTTGCGTTATTTTTTTCTGTTAAAAACATTGTTTTTCGTAAATTTTCAACCTGCTTTGGTCATGAAACTTTCATTCGATTCTTTTGAAACACTTCCGATAAAAATAATTACATCAAAACTCAATTTGGAAACATTTACAATATTATGACATATTTATATGAGATGCATGCAAAATTAATATGGCAACACTTCCAAAAACGATCTAATTCATGACTTACAAATCGATCTATAATGCAGATCACCACACACAATGACTTTGTTGGATATTTTTCAAAATTTGATAGTTTTTTATTATGGAATTCAAAAAATTGTACAATTCGGCTAAACGAATGTCTAGGCAAAAATGACTTTTGGAAAGGTTTTTACCCTCGTTTTTGTTTCAGTGTATATGTAAGTGTGATGTATCACATTTTTATAAAACAATACTGGATATATTATCACTACGATAAAAAAGTTTTATCATAAAATCTTTTGTATGAGTTTCCTGACACTTTTTTAAAAATTTTTTAGCCTCGGCTAAACGAATGTCTATCACTGTAGGTGTCCCAGTCGGCCATTGTGGCAGCCATATTGGTACTCTTTGAAGTTTCTCCTTAACGATCCCTTTGGCTTATCAAATCAGCTTCATGGATTACTCTTTCTCGATTCAGCAACAGAAGTCCTCTCTTTACCTTTCGCTCAAACAAGATTTCTTCTGGAGGAACTAGCCGCCGAATGTTCGGCTGCGTTATGTGTTCGAGCGGTGGCTTGTAGTTCATCGTTGTAGTTTGTTCCACAGGAAACAGATGCGGACATGGCTTTGTTGATAATTTTCGACGAGTCCGTTTTGTTGCGAATACAAAAGGTTAGAAAAAGTACCGTAAAACGGTACATTGATTAGCGGGGTAACATTGATCGGCTTGACCGACCTCATGAAATGTTCGAACAAGCATTGTACATTACATCAGTTTCTGCTATCGAATGGTATATCGTTATCTGCTGTTATTTAGCTATTAAATAACATATAATTCATAAAAATTGAATTTCATGAACATTGAAATAATTCGATTTTTTCATAACTGTGTTTCGTAACGCAATGAGATACATTATCAAACATTCATGCATGGCTTGAATACTATACAATATGAGGTTCTAAATCACTGTATTACTTCAATATGATATCCTAGAGTTGGATTTAATAAACGAAACTTTTATGAAAATGCTATTTTTCAATAAAATATACGATTGACTAAAAGTAGTATCAGTTCCTTAACCTTCCGTAACTCGCGCGGTTGACTACCTGCGTCAGCGCCACGCTAATGTTGAGTACAAAAAGCGAGATTTTTTCATCGTGTTGTACAAAATACAACAGCGCGATCGCTCGAGGGTTAAGCCATTGCCTACCTTTAGGCGTTATTTGCGGTTTGGAGGATTTTTTTTCCTAAAATAACTAACAGTACATAACTTGTAAGAATTTGGACAACATATTCGAAATCAGCGACCCCGAATTTAGTAAGTAAGGTTATTTTCCACACAAACGAACATTGATCACTAACATGATAACCCCAGAGGGCCAGTACTTGTTTTAAAAATATAAAACATGCAACGTTTGCTTGAACAAGAGAATTATTCAAGAAAGATAGAAAATTCTGATCAATGTAACCCCGGATTACGGTACTAAACGGATGGAAAACTGGCACCCTCAATAAATTCAATGCTAAATGGTCAGCTCAGCTAAGCAAACAACAACTATTTCTAGTTATCTCAAAGTTTGCAAATTGCCTAAGAGTTTAAACGACCAGTCAGGAGCTTATATCACCTTGCTCGTTGGAAGAGCACCGAGTTCAGAACCTTTCTGTTATATTCAGTGCTGAAAATTTCATTAACTGAGTATAATTGTGTTGAAAAAATCTCTCGTGTCTGGCGAAATAATTGATCATTTCTTGATTTTTTTTTCTGTGGCATTTAAATTTGTATCAGACATGACCAGGATCAGAGTAATTACAAAGTGGCGCACTGTTTAATAACGGTTTTTTTAAACGGAGTAAAAATATTGTACGGTGAACAATTCTTTCTGCAGTGCTTCTTGGAGTATCTTGGAAGGCGCATCGTATAGCTCGCCGACATTTGTATGGTTTCCACTTTCCGCGAGAACAGTAACTTCCATCATTTGACGCTTCTGTCTCTTCCTTGATGACAATATTTATACCTTTGAAAGTTTTTCAACAAGTTGTCATTCTGTTCACGCGTAGCTGAATAATCTGCAGCGTTTAAAACTCGGTGCATGACTTTGATGAAACTCGGAAATGTTTCTTGGAAGTTCAAGCCTAAATCACCAGTCGTCCTTTTGTTACCTTTCCACGAATACGGGATCATAACATTCGGTTCAAACAGTTTTCGCATGGTCCACTGTCTCGCTTTCATTCAGGCTACAATTCGAATGCAAATACCGGAAAAACTTTTCCGACTACGCTCGTTCAGCTAAGCCACGTTCAAATGCCTTGTTAGAGTTGGATTTTATCATCTTGGGGAAGTGATTTTCGATCATAACGATCGAAAGCCGCACCGCAGCGTTTTCCAGGCGGAGCAACCTGTCGTCTACGGTTGTACTGGGTCGCTCTGATTCTCTCGCATCTTCTCGGCTTTGTTCCTCTGGGATTTGATGTATCTCGAACTTCGTTTGTCTCTATTGTTTCGAACATGTTTACTTCATCGTGATCATCCGAATAATACTGATCATTTCTGGGGAGAGCACGCGCATATTGTTCTGTTTCTACCATTTTTCTCGTTTGTACCTATCGAAAAATGTGCACAAGTATGCGGTTTATACATATAAATTCGAAAAGTAAATTTCACTTTACATTAAATTTTTAATTTATATTACAATTTTTTTTATTCTTCAATCACTTTACCTAATTTTACAGCTCTTTGTCCACTCGGGCACTGCGTGAGCGATTCCAATTGGAAGCTGTACTTACCATTTGTACAGCGCCTTAATGTATTCTATTCTAATTCTACTATATCCAACTGGTTACCGTTGCGCTGCATTCACTTTCTACCCTATCATGGTAGAATGATGAGCACGAGGAAGCTGATGTGTGGCTGTTGGTTGTTCCTGTTTCCAGTCCGATTGGGGGTCCATTATGGGTTGCCGTTCGCCGATGTCCAAGTATCCGGGTCCATTTGAGCCATAGGCTCAGAAGAGGGTCAGTGTCAGCTGCTCTCAGGAGGAAAGAGCAACTGACGAAAGTGCCGGGGCTGGGATCGAACCCATGACCATCTGCTTATGAAGCAAACGTGTAATCACTACGCCACGTATAACGGGGCCAGCCTGTCGCGCTTACTTTTCGTAATTGGATGGCTTATGCGCCACTCCAAAGGAGACCATCCAACAGTGATGTGCGTTGCCCGGCTTGAGACCTTCTTTGGGAAGGGTCACTATTCTTAGAAAGTAAGCTGGCTGGCTGACTCAAAAAGACTGCCGTACTTCTCGTTACCGAGTGGATACAGCGAACCACAAGAAATATTGTAAATAAATCCCTCCAATATTCGGCCGAGAACAAGCCACCAGTGCGGGGGTTTTCTTCACGGGCCCAGTCCAAAAAGTCCACCTGTCCCAGTCCACGGAAGACTTGAGAACGATCCAAAATCGGATTCGGGCCGACTACCCAGTAAATTACAACAGAAACTCAAGAAACTCTACAAAACGAACGCGAAGCAACATAAAACCTTATTAGACATCAACTAACTACATTCAAATTGGACGATGCATTTCCTACCGTGTATCGGATCAACTACCAAATCTGCATTTTGCTCAACAGGACAACATACATGGAATTCAAACTACATGGGACTCTGTTTACAAATGTACAAAAGTTTATTCACCCTTCTACTGCACTTTCGCTTTCATTGCTAGGCCTAGGCTTCTCTCTTCCCTCTAGTTTCCCTCTAGTCCCTGACTGTGTGCGTGAACAATTCCCTCTACTAATTTCCTTCCGCGCATGCGCGACTCTCTTGCTCTTCCGCGCAACAACACTTCTCCTTTCTACACTGCTCCGAACTCCGACATACAGGCACTGTCTCTCACTCTCGGTGAGTGGGTATGCTACCGCCGTCTCGATTTGCGAAGACGGGTTAGCACAATGCTGATCTGGGCGCCGGAGGCGATCTCATCTACTCGCTCTCCGCCGGTTACTAAACTAGTGCCACCGTAAAGGAAATGGGGTGGACTAGCAGAAATTTATGTGTTGTGCCTCAATCGAGTCACATGGCCATGGACGACACAAACATAATTGCATGCAATGTTACTCACTCTTTCTACCTAGGGTTTCATTGGGTGGGGAGACGACGCTGTGCAGGGAGCTCACGCCCGGCCTTTGCCGGGGCTCTCGCCTCGGGAGGCGATTGATGAAAAACGACGACGACGGTGACGCTGGGTGTCTCCCACACCGGAACGCGGGCTTGCGTCTGAGCGCGGTACAAACGCTCACTCGTCCTGCAGCTGGCGCGAAAAAACGTTGAGGCGCCGTCGGCGCGTGGTACTGCTGCGCAACGGTTGCTTGCTGGACGGCGTGGATGGCTCGAAAACAGGCTCTCTGATGCTCACCACGAACGACGCTTGATGCTGGGTTGAACGGCTTGCCTGCCAAGGCGCGATTTTTGACGATCGCGTCCTTCTCCGGCCACGTGTACCCCGGGTTTCTTTGAAGCCGTAACGTGGGATCAAAAACGGTCTTATCGGTAGGTGTAGTGTGTCGGCTTCGCCTATAATGCCGCGAACCTATTTCGAGACAACCCACGTGGGCACACATAATGGTTTAACAATTGCCAATCGCAGTTTAACACAATTTCGGTTTACCTTCTTTTCTTTCGTTCAACGCACACACACACAACTTCTTCGCTTCTAATCAACTAGCGCTTGCACTAACTGTCGACTGTGCGCAACTAAAGGGAAATCAATGAACATAAATTAGCAACTATCTACTAAGGACACTATGTTACTTTTCACCTTCAAAAACACACTACGGCACGGTACAAAAAAATGACCGTTCTTGCCTCTTCCACGGAACGGAACAAAGTGAACGTTTCGAAGCTGGGAGAATCCTCAGATACCGCGAAATTTCTGGGCTTTGTCCCACGACTTCGCGAACCTAACCGAAGGTCAAGTTTGCGAATCCGAATATTGAAGAAATTTATTCGCAATGTTTCCCGAAGTCGTGCATCTCTTTCCAACGGCCTATTCAAATCCTCCAGTCAACTTCCCCTCCAAGGTTCGTGACAGGCGTGGAATGCCGAAACAAGAAAGGTCAACGCATCTTCAATTAATTTGCATGCGGGTCGTTGGCCGTGACCCAAGCGACGAACGGGCGGCATCATGGCGCGAAAAAGGTATGCCAAGCCACGCGCTTTCTTGGTAGCTGATTCGAAGGGAACTCAAGGTACTCATATTTAGGCGTCGGTAACTCAGTCGAATATTCTTTAGGGAGTGCTTTTTGCGGTGATTAGATTTTGAATTAAATATGAAAAACGAATAAACATTGATATTGAATAAGTTAACGGAAAACAAATAACAAAATAACGAGTATTATAAATAATCTTAAATTTACCAATGAACATATTAAATTATAAAGCGTACTTGCTACACACGGGCCCCGGCTATATTACAATTTTAATTTCTGTTAAAGGCTGGACCAGGAAGTAACCGAAATGAAAAATAAAACGTTGCCACATGTTGTTGTCATAAAATTACAGGAACAACAGATTCAAAATCAAACTAGAAGGCCGGATCTAGCCCTGAATACGCTAAACAGAACATTCAGTCCCGACCAAGACGACATGATGCTGTACCTACCAGAAAAAGCACCCGAAGCAGTGCAGTAACGAGACCGTAACAGAAAACCCAAACACCAAATTCGTTTGCGGATCTCAAGGATACACACATAAAAATAATGAGATTTACACGTCATGTAAACTTCATTTTTGTCATGTAAATTTAGTGTTATGATGGTTTACATGATATATCATGTAAATTTGTGTTATATGTCATGTAAACACACAGAGTCATGCTGAATTACATGACATATAATGGAAGTTTACATGATATTTAATTACTTTTACATGATATGTCATGTAAACTTCTGTGCATCCAATCCATGTGCATCATATGTCACAGAATTTTACACTCTTTTTTCGATCTGTGTATGAGCAGCAAAGGACCAAATATCCCCCTGCCATCAGAACGCACGCTGTAGCGAAGGGTCGAGGATTTGGATTTCAAACCAGGGATCTTATACGACGTCCTCGACCTCTTGGAGCTAAAGGTTAAACCCGAAGATCTCGACTGCGGGCTTATCTTCGATGAAATGTCAATTGAAGAGGCAAAAAGTTTCAGCAGCCTGGAAAACGCGGTTGGCGTAAAGTGGGTGGCAGCGTCTAATAGGAGACCCGACTGTAATTGTTGAGCTGCAAAAATGTTTCAACTGTCCCACTGAATCACTTAAATTTTGAAAACTGTTGTGTTTTTGATCCATGGTTGATCCACAATCACTAAATTATCTTCAATATTTGAATGATGCTTGTGAAACAAAGTTCATATTTTATGTATCAGTGTTCAGTGTTTGCGTCAATAATGCCAAACTGACAGCAAAATCTTTATTCTCTTCATGTTTGTAACTTTTTAGAACTACCCAACAAACATTATTGCCGTACAACAGATGAATAAGGTACTCTTAAGCGTGATTTTGAAAATTTTGGCTGAATAAGCTGTTGTTCAGCTGTCATTGTTACTTGGGTAAATTTTGACAAGTCTTGATTACAAAAAACACATTTTGACAGTAGTCATCATGGGCGTAGCCAGCTTTTTCTATTTTCTAGTTCATTCTCCTAAATAAACACGAGAAAGGGGGTGATGAAGGAAAGAGCGAATGAACTCTTCCTCCATCCTTCTCCTTCTAGTGTTTTTTTTTATGAGAGTGAGCTAGAAAAAAGAAAAAGCTGGCTGCATCCTAGGTAGTCTAATAATTTTGACAGATGAAACTAACAATGTGCCAAGAAAAAAATGACGTCTTTGTTTTGTTCATATAGATCTGTGAAAATGACCAAATTATACGATACACAGAAAAAAATATTCATGTAAAATTCAGCGAAAAATCATGCACATAAAGGGAATGCTAGAGTTAGTGCATATTTACATGAGATATCATGTAAAATTACGTTACGTTAGTGTAAATTTCCGCTGATAGTCGCGTAACCGGTTGAAGTCCATGACGGTTTACGCGATGGTTGGCGGAAGTTTACACGATGGTAATGTAATTTAACATTACATCTCATGTAAAAGTGAATTAATTCTAGCATTCCCTTTATGTGCATGATTTCTGGCTGAATTTTAATTACACATTTTTTTCTGTGTACGCTTTAGCATTTTTTTTGAGTATGTACTTTGCTGTTTTTATCTCTTGTGCAAATGATCCGGCACCCTATACAATATCCCGCGGGGGATGACGGGTTCGATTCTACGATGCTCGATGCAAGATAGTCATTGGCTGAAGAAACCCTCAGTAAATAACTGTGGAAATGCTTATTGAACACTACACTGGGGAGCAGGCTTTGTACAGTGGGGACGTTACGCCAAAAATAAGAATATGAAGAAGAATTATTACATGGCCGTTGTGAAAACTTCAAAAAAGTCACTACCGGACCGAAGATGAGTAAGTCAAACACGATAACGCACAGACGTCAAATAAGTGATCCCCATACACTGCGCCACATCTGTTTCGATCTCTTTCTAGTTCACCATCTCTTGGCCGTCTCTCAAGTGAAATAGTTGTAAACATCGTGGTGTCATTGAATGGACGAGAGTGTTTTGTAACACAGTGAATTTTGAGTCGAAACGAAACGAAGGCTTCTGTTAGAGTTCACTCGTGTACTCGAAAGTATTGAGTTACTCACCGAATTCATAACCTGCAGACGGCGAGATAACTTGAGTTATTCAAATTTACACATAAATATGCCAGTGATTTGCAAGCTAAAGCTGGATTCATTGAACTATTCATTTACAAATATTGTTCATGCTTCAACTTCCTCAACCGTACCATATTCGATAGCAAGAGTAGTCCTGCTCATTGAGGTAGCTTGTTGTAGAATTCTGCTCTTACTGACTTGTCAACAAATAAGCAGTAAGAGTAGGGGGGGGGGGGTGTAAGACGGATCGGGTGGGTAAGATGAACCACTGACTAGTTCTGTCAATTAAGAGCTGAAATTTGGCTTACTTTTACGATTAACTGTATACAGGGTGTTAGGTTCCTGAGTGCAAACTTTTGAAAGGGCGATAGAGGACCATAAATGGTGAAAAAAAATTGTTCTACACATATGGTCAAATCTCAACCGTTACGTAGTTATTGAACTTCCCATGTTTTTGACTCTTATTGCCTTAACTGGCTATAACTTGAAAATGGTCAAACTTATCGAAGTTTTTTTACCCTTATCCGAAAGATTATTCAATTTTCTATCAAATGGTATCTTTGAATCAATTGGTTTAGTAAAATGACTAAGTTTTCTAGAGCAAAATTGCTCAAAATAGCGGGTTTTAATTTGTTTTTATCAATTATCTTTGAAACATGCGTAATAAATTAAAATTCTTTCTTTGGCAAAGATGTGGCCCCTGTTCCACTCTACAATTAGTTCTTTGTCATCAAACGTCTATCTCTTATCGTTTTCTTGCAATTTCGATTTTAACATCGCATTTCAGGTCATAAATTTGCAACTGTCGAGGTAAGCACTTTTTTGCGCACTGTGCCGCACATTTAAATCGTAATTGCAAGAAAACGATAAGAGCTAGAAGTTTAGATTTAAAGAACGAATTGTAGAGTGGAACAGGGGCAACAACTTTGCCAAAGAAAGAATTTTAATTTATTACGCATGTTTCAAAGATAATTGCTAAAAACAAATTAAAACCCGCTATTTTGAGCAATTTTGCTCTAGAAAACTTAGTCATTTTACTAAACCAATTGATTCAAAGATGCCATTTGATAGAAAATTCAATAATCTTTCGGATAAGGGTAAAAAAAATTGCGATAAGTTTGACCATTTTCAAGTTATAGCCAGTTAAGGCAATGAGAGTCAAAAACATGGGAAGTTCAATAACTACGTAACGGTTGAGATTTGACCATATGCGTAGAACAATTTTTTTCACCATTTATGGTCCTCTATCACCCTTTAAAAAGTTTGCACTCAGGAACCTAACACCCTGTATGTATCCTTATCAGTTGATGATTATTGAACCACTCCATGAGTGAATACATATCCCAAGTAACAATTTCATTGCTGGTTTGTTTTGTTTGATTTTTATTAGGGTTTTATTACAGCAATAAGTAAAAATCACAGGTTTATTACTACTTTTATGAAACTATTGCTTAAGTGTTTTATAGTATACTTGAAGATATCCATAAAGCCAGATTTTAAGAGTAAACAAAACTCTTCGATATGTAAACCTTCTGGCATTCATTGCTACCACAATTAAACGGTACAAACTCTCAACACTGCTACAGTGATAGACATTCGTTTAGCCGAGACCAAAATAAGTGTCAGGAAACTCATACAAAAGATTTCATGATAAAACTTTTCTATCGTAGTGATAGTATATCTAGTACTGTTTTATAAAAATGTGATACATCACACTAACATATACACTGAAACAAAAACGAGGGTAAAAACCCTTCAAATGTCATTTTTTGCCTAGACATTCGTTTAGCCGAGGTAAATGAAAAATTGGTTTTCAATAGATTTTTGCAATTTCGTGAGTATATTTCGAGGATTTACTCCAAGGCATTTAGTTTACGACGTGTTAGCAAGATAATTGACCTTAAAAGTTTGTTTATTTGTGAAATTCAGAGAAATATTATAAAAAAATGTCCCGATAAGGAGAAGTGACGATAAACAAATTTATTTAAGAAAAATGATTTCTGTAACCACTCAAACGTAAACTAGATCAGCAGTTTTGAAAATATGACACAGAATAATTGTTAGAAATGTTCAAATTATTGCATCAAATGTCGTGTAAAAATTAAGTATATTGGGTTTTGGTTGGTTAAACTTTAAAATGAGATTGATTAAAGCTAAAATAAATAGTTCTGCATTGAAATAAAGACTGGCCCTAATGCCTGTGGAGTATACCTTTTTGATACTAGCTTTACTAAATGTGTTAGAAGACTGCTAAGTGAAAGAACTGCAAGAAGTGTCAGAATATTTGTACCCTGTTTATTTAAAAGCAGATGCTCATACAAAAATGCAAGATATGATCAAACAATTGGCTCATTCAATCTGAAGAAATATATTATAAATGAGTATTAGTTGTGAACCACATTCATTTCTAACATGATATATTTGAAAAGAATGTCTAAATTATGAAACAAGTAGTTCATGCTATAAATTTCAATACTTTCGGTGCCATTTCTCAAAATATGAGCCGTCCAATGTATGCTATTTCAGCCAGAAACAGTCTAGAAGATATTGGGAGCTATTAGAAGACGTAATAGTAGTTAACGCTGTGATTTATGTAAGTGAAACCATCATATTTCATCAAAACAATACTTAAATAAATGGTTTTCGTTTTTTTTCTGTTAAAAACATTGTTTTTCGTAAATTTTCAACCAGCTTTGGTCATGAAACTTTCATTAGATTCTTTTGAAACACTTCCGATAAAAAAAACTACATCAAATCTCAATTTGGAAACATTTACAATAATATTTTTATGAGATGCATGCAAAATTAATAATGCAACACTTCCAAAAACGATCTTATTCATGATTTACAGGCCGATCCATAATGACACATTCCAGCGTAACGGGACACCCCGAGGAACTAACTTTCGTGAACAAATGACGTCTGCAATCGAATGCAATGTTCATGATCATATGGTTTAGCAGGTTTTATAACAAGCTTATTAGATGTACTTCCTGATTCAATACTTGTTCTATGGGGTTTTGGTTCCAATTTACATAATATAACATGTTACATTTCGTAACGGGACACCATCGCAGAAATCTTCTTTTTAAAATTTCCAAACTGAAATGCGTATATCAGCTCTGTTATGAGGTTTTGAATAATAAAGTCTTATAGACAATCCTTCTTTGGATTGATGTGAACAAGATTGCCGAAGTGAGTTTTACTGAGAAATGTATAGTTTCGGAAATATTCTTGATTTAGTTATGGGAGCGCAGCGTTACGCTCGCGTGAAAACAGTGTTTTGCTAATGGTGTCCCGTTACGGCTAAAGACATCTAGTTGTAGATCAAATGCTTTGCTAGATAGAATGTTGGTGTCTTCGGCAATGTTTTTCAGACAGATGGTAGCTGTCCGACAGGACACAAATAGGCCTTCAAACCCGCTCTTGCCCTATGGTGGCCATCGGCATGGACCCTGGAGAACCTGTTTCGAGGTTTATTAACCCTCTATACCCAATCCCGCCTTTAGACGGGGTATAATTTGAGCATTTTTGTAATTTTTGTGTCGTGGAAAATTATTTTTTTTTTATATTTTTGGTAAATATTTAGGACTGTTCTGTATATCTCAAAATGGTTTTTGGTGTATTTTAAAACGTATTTACATTTTTTAAATCATTGAAAAAATGATGTTTAAGTCACCTTTTAGAAGTATATTGAATCGCTACAATTAACATATTTTAATTTTTTCCCAAATCATACTATCCTTGCTTAATAGTTTAAGGGAATCGAATACACTCTAAAATTATTTTCCATAAAGTTACACGGAAAATAAAATTTTCTGTGAAAAAAATTTAATATAATAATATGTCAACAAAAATCATAGAATCTCAAAATATTTTCATCTCAAAAAATCCGTACCCCAAATTGGCTTCCAGGAAAAATATAAAAGTGTGGGGATGTTCAAAAATAAAAATTAGAAAAATCAAAAACTGAAATTCACAAAATCGAGAATTAAGAAGAATCATCTTCCAAAACATGTTTAAATCGATTTTAGATGACGAAAAATGATATTTAGATCAAAATCTAAAATTTGGGTATTAGAGGGTTAACCATCAGTAATTTAAGTGCTGCTATATTTATTAATGATTTTTTTTTGTTTTCGTGTACAACTGTTCTAGTTTCTAAAGGCATTATATGTAGTAGAAATCTTCATCAGAAACTTCACCTACCCGATCCCCGACAACTCATTTTTAAAATGCTGGCATTTCGTCAATTTTCATCCGATTTTTTTGAAGTCGCCCTCAATTGATCATAAATTGGTGCGAGTTTATTATACTCAAGTGGCCGTTAAATATTTGGAACCATTCCGGCAATATTCCGGATTGTGCAGGGGTCAGGGGGTTATCAAAATGGCTAAAAGTGATTATTTCGAGTGTTGTTGTGTTTGAACCATCGATTTTCAGCGAAATTTTTATTGCGAACAGTGAAACACACCTGCTGTAACCAGATTGGAATAAGTTGGCCCATCCGAATCCCCGTGACAGGTTCCGCGGGGCCTCATTGGGGACACTTCTGGTTTTCAACCAAAACATGCCGTGCGACATATTAATCTTCATGATTTCGAATGACTGAGTCAGAAACGATAGATTGAAGTATCTCTCTCTCTTCTTGGCGTAACGTCCTCATTGGGACAAAGCCTGCCCAAGGAAGTCAAGGAAATTTCCATTACGAAAAGATCCTGGACCGACCGGGAATCGAACCCGTCACCCTCAGCATGGTCATGCTGAATACCCGTGCGTTTACCGCCTCGGCTATATGGGCCCTGAAGTATGTATCAACTAATTTGGCCACCCCGGAACATACAGCACAGGTTCCACAGGGATGTCATCGGGGACATTTCTAGCTGGCAACCAAAACATGCTGAGCGACGTGTCAATCTTCATGATTTCGAAAGAATGGGATAGAAAAAAATGACTTAAGTATGTATCAACTAATATGGCCGCTCCGTAACACCTGGAGCAGGTTCCGCGGGGGCCTCTAAAACACAATAACACACACGAAATAATCACTTTTAGCCATTTGGCAAAACAGATCCCTTCCCCACCCCCTGACTACAGTACAACCCGGAATATCTCCCAAATGGTTCCGGATAATACTTGGCCACTTGAGTGTAATAAATAAGGACCAATTTATGATCGATCGAGAGCGACTTAAAAAAAATCGGATGAAAATTGACGAAATGCCAGTAATTTGAAAATGAGTTATCGGGGGTCGGGTACGTGAAGTTTAATTGTATCTTCAAAACTATGGTTGTGCGACGTATCTATCTTCGCGGTTTGCCCATATTCTACATTATAATGATCCGAATAAGATTCAATGATATCTATAGTACATTCTTCCAACACAGTCTTTTCAAGCATATGTTGCATGTTGCTTTAATCCAGTAACGACACAAACAAACGGATTTTGAGACGAAAAAAGGTTGACAATCAAAACGACAAGAGGGAGGTCGCTAGACTTTCAATCAACTACTAATTCATGTAGTCACAAAAAGTAATGTAACGCAACGCCATGTTCGTGATGCATTTTTTTTTTCATTTTTATTTTTTATTTCAATAAGCACATAAGCTTCAAAATATATAAGTAAATTATTCGGTGATTAATGGGGTAAACAAGGAATGCCAACCATCGGGATCTTCAAGTTTTGAACGTTGTGAGATTCCAAAAACCTTTTTATACATCATGGTGGTTTCATAGGACATGTTAAAAAGGCTATAGCATCTAAAGAGTATGCTGTCACCACGAAACTTAATAAAATATCACTTGTTATACTGATCCACCAGAATACCTGCCCTTTGTTTACGTAGTTTTCGTAGAGCTGAGGAGCGGGTTTTGTTCCAGTAGGGGCGTTAAACCAAGAAGGATAATGAAAATATATACACCCTATAATATCATTTCATCATGGGTACAGATTTTTGGATACATATTTGATGAAACCAAACTTTTTTATTCACTTATGAATGTCTTTAAAATTTCCGTAACGGGACACCATGTCTACGTACCCATTGTAACGCCTAAGATAACGCGTCGATCAAGGCAACCTATGTGTTGGAAGAACGGTCTCCACGAGTACTAAGAGAATCCTGAAAATCATTTTTCTAAAGTTCGTAATAAATTCGTTATTACAACAAATGTGCTATTTTCGTAACGGGACACCATTAAATTGCGGCTATTGCAAAAAGTGCTTAAAACATATCAAAACCCATTTTTATGAAAAATTTCATTTAGGTGTATAAAAATACATTATTATATTACATTAACAAAAAAATAGGTATAATGTTTTCGAACTTTAACATGCAAGCAGGCATACTTGAGAATTATCAATGAAATATTTCATTTTTATTGCATAAAATGCTATTACTTCACCTAGCTATTTAAATACGTTACCAGTCAAATTTTAAGTAAAGCAAATGGTTTTCCTAAGATTGAACCTACTCTTTTTCATATGCTTAAAAGTTTGGGGCAAAACAATCACTTTGAAATTTCACATCCTTGGCGTAGAAGTGCGTGGAATGTGTCTAATGCAAGTCACCATACAAAATGATTTTGTTGTATCTTTTTCGAAATTTGTTAGTTTTTTATTATGGAATTCTAAAAATTGTACAATTCGGCTAAACGAATGTCTAGGCAAAAAATGACATTTGAAGGGTTTTTACCCTCGTTTTTGTTTCAGTGTATATGTAAGTGTGATGTATCACATTTTTATAAAACAGTACTATGTATACTATCACTACGATAAAAAAGATTTATCATGAAATCTTTTGAATGAGTTTCCTGACACTTTTTTGAAATTTGTTTGGCCTCGGCTAAACGAATGTCTATTTATCACTGTAAGTTTATTGTGGTCATCATAAAAAAACTTGCTTTTCGTTGTGTTTTTGCTAAATATGGTCGTCGCCATATTGAAGAACTAGCTGACGTGAATATTAAATAGGTCATTTTGCTCAAATAAGCAATGAATTGATAGTTTTCCGCCATTTTCATAACATGCTTACATAAATAAACGCTCTCAGCTGTGTTTTCTTGTGATTTGAAAGTTTTACTAAATTAACATATCGATTTATTTCATTCAAAGATGATATTATTTACCAATTTCGAAGCGCATCAATTTTATGTTTATGCAACCCAAATATTCACGGTAAAAATCGAATGCGCATAAGCCTACCAACACAATAACTACTAAAATATTACTTTGAAATTATCTTTCTCTACTCACGAATGATGTATCCTCCTGAACTTTACGTGCCATCGAAGAAGCTTCTCTGCATCTTGAGCTGTCATAGTTTTTGTTGAAAAAAAAAACAACAACAATCATCATAACCTCTTTACGAGAATGGAAATTTTTTCAACTAGGTTTTTAAACAGTTTTATTGCTACTCTTGAGGTGGTTTGCAAAAACTCTCAGAGAGTGGCCATTTAGCCGGAAGATGCTCTTAAATAGACGTGTGCGCCGAAGCAGTTTTCACTGGCGGCGGCGTTTATAGTAATTTGATGCAGCGGCGGCGGCGACGCCGGCGCCACGCCGTTCGCCTTATTCGGCGGCGGCGGCGGCGGCGTAATCGGCGTGACCTTATTTTTTTAGTAAAATGCTTAAAAACGGTAATACAGATTAATTTGTTTCCTGTACTAAAGGCGAAACTGGAAGCATTTCCTCACTTTTTGGTTCCAAAATCGGTTTTCGTGCACATGTAGAGTATGGATCAAGTTATCTTATGATTTTTTTTTTGTAGAGGAAAATGTTTTTCGTTTTTGCAGAAACCATTTTTGAACAAAATTTCACAAAAAAATGGTTTCTGAAAAAATGGAAAACATTTTCCACATCAAAAAAATTCAGAAGATACCTTGATCCATACTCTACATGTGCACGAAAATCGGTTTTGAAAATATTGCTGCGTTATTTAATAAAAAATCAAAAACCAAAAAAATGAGAAAATGCTTCCAGTTTCGCCTTAAGTACAATTTCCATCTATTTTGTGTGAAAGGTGTAAACGTATGTAAATCAGAGATATCAATTAAAACAATCCCTGCAAGAATTATGCTATAAATTTTAAAGAGAATCCTTGAGGACGTTTACCAGGAAATTTATAATGGATTCCTCTCGATAGAAATTCACAACGTCGCACGTCTCTTCCTAGGACAGGGGTTTTCAGACATTTCTAATCGCGGTGCACTTTTTGAAAATAAATCGCTCCGCGGTGCACATGTTCATTATTGTTACTAGAAAACAATTCCAAATTCGTCAAAAAAGCTGTTGAATTTTTAATAGCAATTCCAAGATGCATACACTCGTCATTAGTTTTTCTCCCACCAATTATGATACTGTTTGAACGTTTTTTCATCACTTATCGGAGCATTGCGAAGTGACACAGTTATTTGACTTAGAATATTTCTTTCTGAGAATGTTTCTGGAAACTTTCAGACAAGATCATTATAAATGCTGAATCAAATCTTGCGCCGAATTAGTAGTGTTTTGTTTTTAAGAACCTCGGTGAAGTCCTTTCAAGGTTACTGAATTATTTCTAGCAGTGGCGTCTCACAACCTCACTTTTTACCTCTTCAACGGCTCTAAAACTGGAATTTGAGGAGAATTCAGGATTCGAATCAAATTGAAAATGGACGGAAACGACAATTCTCGTGATTTTCTACAAACTACGAGCTAATTTGATGACAAAACTCAAGAATTTACGTTCGTTGGACAGGTAGGTTTGAGTTCAAGAAATCGCCACTAGAAATTTGTTGATAAACGTTTTTCTAAGATTTTTACTGGATTTTTGAAAAATTTCTGGCAAGACACTTGGCTTGGCAGCTCAGTGATAGATTCCTTCTCTGGTATTAAGCAAAGCCACAAATATATTAGTAAGATTTTTTCTGAGTTTTTTAGCGTTTAACTCGCCGACTGGAATAATGAAAATATTACTCTCAATTGCTTGGAGCACCTTACAACAGCTCAGTTATTCGAATTATATTTCGTGAAATAGGTAATGAATATAAATTTAAACTTAAATATGCAAGACTTTTCTGAAGTGCTGCGGTGCACATGTCATGGCTTCGTGGTGCACCAAGTGCACCGCGGTGCACGATCTGAAAACCGCTGTCCTAGGATATTCTTTTTTTTTAAACTCATTTTAGACCAGTGCTGTTATGGTAAAATCTGATATTTTTTTAGTTCGGTTGGGATTCTCTTCAGGACCTCCTCGTAGGATTCTTGCATGCATTTCTTCTGGAAGTCCCTCCAGAGGGCTTCCTGGAAGATCCTCAGATATTCCTTCACAGGTGAGATCGCAAACTTCTCTAGCGACTTACAGAAACTTCATGGATTCTTTCAGATTTTTTTTCGGCGACCCTTAAAAAATCCCGCGATTCTTTTAGTAGACGCTGTCCATAAACTACGTAGACTTTTTTTGGACAATCTCAGACCCTCCCTTCCCCCTCGTAGACTTTTGTCCATACAAAATTTTCAAAATTTGTATGGAACGTAGACTTTGGCCTGAACCCCCCCTCCCCCCTTAAGAGTCAACGTAGTTTATGGACAGGCCCTTATGAATACTTCACAAGTTCTTCTAGGGAAATTGTATCAGGGAGTTTTATCCACTAATACCATGCAGACATTATGCAAGAAATTATTTCAAGAATCCAGAAGTATGTCCTGGAGTTCTTCCAAGGTTTGTTCCAAATCATCCTTCAACAATTCATTAGGGGATTTATTCAAGATTTTTTTTTGGAACTTTGTCTACAATTTCTGCAAGAATTTCCGATTGATTGTTTTCAAGGCTTCCTTCAGAAACTTCGTCGTGATTTAAATCAGAAATTCCTCAACGATGTTCTTTAATAATGCCTTCAGCAGTTTTATCAGAAACTAATCAAGGATTTTTTCCTTGAATTTTTCCAAAAATTTCTCATAAAATTCTTCTAGAAATTCCTCCAAAGCCATCTCAGGAGATTTTTTTCTTACTCGGCTGGGGAAATAAACCACGGCGTGCAATTAACTGAACTTTTCTGGTGCATCTCAGGAGCTCCCCAAGGCTTTTCCAGGGGCTCCTCCAACGATTGCTTCTGAAATTGTTTCAATGAAATTAAATTTCATCAGGAAAGCTTTTAACATTTCTATAGAAACTCTTTCAAATAACCCTCCAATAACAACTCCTACATGTCTTATGTAATTTCATAAAATACTTCTGTAAATATCTGTGGAGTAATATCTCAAAGATTTCCCGGAGGAATGTCCAAAGGAATCCCATGAAATATTTCTAAAAGAACCGCAGGAGGCATTCCAAAAAGAAACCTTCTAGGCATTTCTACTGTAACCCCTGACGATATTTTCCAAGAGGTTCCTTGGAAGAAAATCATGGAAAAATGTTTAAGGTAATCTCTTACTGACATTCATGAAAAATCCTTAAACTACTGAAGGAGTTTATGGGGGAATTTCTGAAAGAATCCATGGAGGAATTTTTGAATAAATTGTTTATCTAATTCCAAGATTATGTGAAAGAATCCCAAGGAATTTTCGGAAACATGTCCAAAAATAGTTGCTAAAGCAATTACTGGAAAATCTCCCTCAGAAACCCTTGGTGGAATTCCTGCAGGGATTCATAAAGGTACACCAGGGCAAGTTGAATCGAGTGTGGCAAGATGAAAAAGCGGGTTAACATGCTGTTTTCTAATGATGATAAACAGTTTGATCGCCATAACACATGGTTTTTGTTTCAATCAATTTTTTAGCGAAGGATAAATTTACAAACCTATTTCAAAACTTCGTGTTTCATCTTTCCCCATCCGTTTCAATATTTAGAAAAATTGCAAGACAAATCTTTTAACAAAATTCATGGAGGATGCTCGGGAAGAATTCCCGAAGAAATTCAAGAACATAGTTTTGAAAGAATCCCTGTAAGAATGTCTGGAGAAATACTTCAACTTCTGTAAAGGTTCATAGAAATTACCAAAGGAATATATGTAAAACTATCTAAGAATTGTTACTGAAGATAATTCTAAATTTACTAAAGAATCAAAAGAAAAATTCCGCAAGGTATCCTGGGAAATTTTTAGGAGAAATTACTGGTGAAATACGTGAAGGAATACCCGGAGGAACTCATGAATTATATGAGTTTTTTTTTTCAGAAATCTCTTAAAGAATATCTAGAATATCTCCTGGAGTTAAAAAACAAAATCATGGAAGAACTTCTGAAGAATGTCCTAGAGACACTCCATTAAGAAATTTATAATAAAAGACCTAAGATTTTTTGGGGTATCCGATATAGGGATTCCTGAAAGATCCCTGGAATAACTGTGTAAATATAATTCCTGGAGTTATTTCTGAAGGACGAACGTCCATAAGTTACGCCACGCTTTGAAGGGCGAGGGTTTTCGAAGAGTGTGATAATTTCAGAGTCCTATACAAAGAGTTTGATGGGGAGGGGGGGGGGGGGGGGTTGGTTTGAAAATGGATATTTTTGCGTGACCTTATTTATGGAATTTCTAATAAATCAATGGAGCCATTTCAGGAGGTGGAAAGTTTATGGAGAAACTTAAAACATCTCTTAACAATATTTCTGAAGGAACACTCGATTTTTTTTAAGAATCCTTGGAGATTTTTCTGAAAGAGTTCTTGACATTTTATTTTCTAATAATAAAACGCTGTTAGAATGTCAGGCATCCATGAATGGTTTTCTGAAAGATTCTTCGGAGAAATTTCTGAAATAATCCATGGGGGAGTTTCTCAAGCATGGAGTTTTTTTTAGAAGAATTCATGGTGAAATTTCTGGAGGGTCCTCTATAGGAATTTCTGAAGATTGCATGGCCTTCAAGAATGTCATTAGTAAATTGCCATGAAAATCTTCCAAGAAATAAAAAGAAAATATTGAGGAGGATGTGTTTGTTAACCTTATAAGATCACCGCCAAAAAATGTTTTTATAACTCGTTATGGTTTACATAGGAGACTCGCTTATTACTTAAAGTTAAATAAGTAAGGATCTTCAAAGTATTGCTGTAAGAAATCACTAAAGTAAATCTAATAAAAATTTTATAAAAGATAAATAAGAAGAACTTCAGAAAAATACACCTAATATGCAGAAGAAAAAACAACAGAAACTGTTCAAAAAATTGCTACCATGTTTAAATAGGTGCTTCGTAAAATTTTGGCGAGAAAAAATCTTTACCGTTTTCTCATCGGCGTGAGAAATTTTGTTCGGCGGCGTGGAAAAATATTAACAGCGGCGCGCCGGGTCAGTTTAACTGGCGGCGGCGGCGTGGAAAAATCGTCGGCGACGGCGGCGCGGCGCGGCGGCGCACACGTCTACTCTTAAAGAGGTTATCAAGAGGTTTTCATAACCGCGCTCCTAATCTAGAGAACATACGTTTAGGCTTGCAAAAACAATGGGTAATTCTCGCTGAGACCGGCCCACTATTTACACCTTGTCTTCAAAAATGTTTAAGGTGCCGATTTTCTGAAAGCCCTCGCTAAAAAAGTAAGAAAAATGCATTTGGTTACTCAAATTGATGGACCCCCCGTTAGTTAAAGCCACAACAATTTTTGCAGACCCCTCGATTTTGGTCAAATGGTGGCTCATTTAAACAGTTATAACTCGAAAGTTTCTCCAAAAACCACCTCAAAACGAATTGTTGTTGAAAAGAGGAAAGATAGAGCTACTATTTACAATAATTAAAAGTTGGGTCGTCCATATTGATTTTGGCCGCCATCTTGGATTTTTATACCAATACATTTTTTTCACCATGAGGGCAACCACCGATTTTCAAAATTTTTGCATCGATTGAAAGCTGAGACATTTATGGATGACTTATCAAAAAATTAGAGATGTCTTTTTCTTCTTTCAAAAGTTATTTGCCGTTTTGTAAATCATGCTACTTTTACGCACTGGGCCCGGTGCCGGCCGTTTACATAAATGCAGCGTTAGTTTGCAGTGTTTACGAGCACAAATATAAATTCTGAGTCATTTAATGGAAAGCTGAAGGTTCAAGCTTTTCAAAACACTATAAAAGTTATGAAAACAATGCCCGCATCATTGAGAAACAGTCAAAAACGGAAACGAACCTCCGATTTGGCCAAATTTTGCGGTACGCGCCTTTGTGTATACATGCAGGCGTAAACTCGGATGCTGTTGCATGTCGTTGCCGGTGCGCATGGAAATGTATGGAGAAAACGTGGCTTGATTTACAAAACTGCAGATAACTTTTGATACGAAAAAAAGACATCTCTAATTTTTTAATATGTTATGTATAAATGCCTCAGCTGTCAATTAATACAAAAAATTTGAAAATCGGTGGTTGCCCTCATGGTGAAAAAAATGTTTTGATATAAAATCCAAGATGGCGGCCAAAATCAATATGGCCGATCCAACTATTTATTATTGTAAATAGTAGCTCTATCTCTCCTCTTTTCAACAATTCGTTTTGAGGTGGTTTTTGGAGAAACTTTCGAGTTATGACGGTTTAAATGAGCCACCATTTGACCAAAATCGAGGGGTCTGCATAAATTGTTGGGGCTTTAACTAACGGGGGGTCCATCAATTTGAGTAACCAAATGCATTTTTCTTACTTTTTTAGCGAGGGCTTTCAGAAAATCGGCACCATAATCATTTTTGAAGACAAGGTGTAAATAGTGGGCCGGTCTCAGCGAGAGTTACCCCAATGTGTGTGTGTGTGTGTGTGTGTGTGTGTATTCCTTCTAACCCCCACTGTCCAGCAGTGGTATTATGGAAGTAAGTTGTCTGCAATGCCGATTTGTTGCTATTTGCAAACAGCTTAAGTCCGGGAGTTAGAGGATGATAGCTCTATTGCAGTTCCAGTGACCCATTTCAGAATGGCTGGAGAGACACGTCCATTCAGAAGCCACTTTCACTTACAATAAGCCCCGCACTGTTATCAATTGGATAATCGTAATACACACATACTTCCTGGTTTAAAGCCATATCCTTTAAACCTGGCGCGTATTTAGTTCATTGCGTTTATTTATTTGTTTGTAGTAGTAATTGCTTCGATCTCACCATTTTTTCACGTAATCCATAGCCGGTATTCTGTTATCCTTCCGTTTGTCCATTTTTCCTATCCTTTCGTTTGTTTCTGCTTTGTGCTTTTCATTTTCTGTCTCCATTGTTTCGTAATTGCCTATAAGTTTAGAGTAGAGAGAAAGAGGGACATCCTGTGAGTAGATATACTGTTGATTTCTAGTTATTATAATAACAGGACAAAACACTTAATGTATCTATATATATATAAATGAGTTTGAAGTCCTTTGAGGCAACAAAACTCACGAACGGATGAACCGATCTGCATGACTCTTGCACGGTTCGTTTCATATTCTTGGTGGCTGTGTTTATATGTACAAAAAGTTATGAAAATCAACCAGAAAAGTAAGAAAATTGATATAGTACTGATTTTTCATGAGCTGGGAAGGAAATCAACACGATCGAAATGAAACCAATCTAGAGTGCGGTGATATTTTGAGCTCAACAGTTGTCAAACCACCACAACCGGGCAAGACAAAGTTTGCCGGGCCAGCTAGTATAAAATAAAATACATTATTTTTTGGAGTTTTTCATTTAATTACGGTTAATATGTGTATAAGGATATGTTTAGTTCTTTTGGTTAAATTACATTTATTTTTCTAGAATGTAATACACATTTTATTTTGTTTTCGGCGTATACACCTATCCTGCATTAAGTGGCTTGCAAAAACAATGTAGATTTTTATTAATTCTCACTGAGTTGGTGTGGCCTCTCTACAAACTTTGCAAAAAAAAAATACAACAGTCATCTCGACCCGAGGACGAGACAGCAATAACAACAGCCCGTTCTGCCAAATATTTATTCTTTTAACTAAATACCATTTAATCGCCCCATGCCCCGCTTAGCCATAATTATTTATGATTTATGAGTGGTAAATACATGGGTTCACGTAAGTGACTTTGCGAACGTCATCTTCGCCGTGGCGGAAAATTACCATGTGCAAAATCGTTCTCCTCGCACACATACCTACACTCATATCGCATCGGCTTCAAACCTTAACCTATCGGGACAGAAGCTAAATTTGGGGATTCTTGCCCTACCGGGCACTCTGGTCGGGGTCCGTTTCGCTCACCGTTCTGGATGGCCGGTTGGTTGCGTGACCGTTAAGGTGATCATTCCTCCAAATTCGATTTTAATAAAACATTGACCACTGCTTCGAAGGGTGATGAAACAAAACGGCAGGCAATTACCTGCTCGGGTGTTTGGTGAACATTCTGGCGAAGAGCGGCATGAAACGGCCTGCCCATGCAATTACCGTCATATATTGGATCAATGGAATAACCTGAGATTACGTCAGTGATTCTCCCTGGAATTGCATAATATCTTGCCTAGGAATTGTCCTAGAAACTTTTTTAGAGTTTTAGACAAATCACCTTCATCTACGTAAGATTGTTCAAAAGTTACTCAAGGACGCCTTTTACCCGAACCTCCTCCACCACGGCTCGATGGACTCGTTGACTGGCCGGCATGTGGCGCGGTCATTTCGGCAGGTTCGATTTGACAACATGAAGCGATTACCACCCGAAGTTGGTTCGATTGGTTCGACGACGGGAGCATATGCGAATGGTGGTACCTACCTAGATCGATTTAAGCAGTTAGCGTGAGAAGCTGCCTTTTTTGGGGCTGTGATTAGCGATGACGTGCGCAGAGGCAGCCAGCATTCCAAACAAATGGCACCACACCACCAGTTAATGCTCGTTAGTTTTGACTAGTCTGCAATTATAGAGTTTACAATTTTTTCCCCTCTCGACCGATTTCAAATGAATTATCGACCATTTCCAGTCATAATCGCTTGAGCGGAGCCCGGCAGCAGCCGTGTGACTCCAATTTAGGCGAGTCATGTCGGAATCCAGCGAACTGAAATTTCACCGGAAAAATTACTCTCTAAACGGTGAAGATCGTTTGAGAAATTTCCAATTCGGTATAATTGCATTACTCGCAGTCTACGGGGATTACGGAGCTTTAAATGTTGGAATCCATTTATCATGCTTTGCACTCGGTTCGATTTCCCTAATACATAAATCCCCTGTGCAAAAGCCAGATTATCGCTTGACTCCGCCCTCAGTTTGTTTTTCGTCGGTGAACTGAAGGCCAGGTAAGTCAGGCACATGGCAAACATCAAAATCGTCAAAAGTAATTGTAGAATTAGCATTGTCTCGTCACTCCGTCTGCGATATGGACTTTCGGTATCGCAATCCAATTACTTGTGTGGTTTTAGGAACTTTCTCGTCTTTTGTGTGCTTAACCCTTTCCTTGGCTGATACATTCACTCGATGCACCACTAATTGTCACTGTGAGGTAGCAGTTATGGCTAATGTCGGCAATTACACATTGAAACCTGGCACTTCTAGCTAGTGGTGTCCATTAGACGAAAGTCAATTGACTTCTCAAATCGAAACAGGTCAAATCGACTTGTCATTTTCATTCATTCAGAAGGCCGGCTCCAGAGGCAAACGACTGGTGCGACGGCGAATGTGAACAGTTGAAAAACGAGAAGAATGCAACATGGGCGAGAATGCTGCAACACCGTACGAGAGCGAATGAGGCACGTTACAAACAGGCGCGGAACAGACAGAACTCAGTCTTCCGGATGAAGAAGCAGCGCCAGCAGGAAGAACGAGATCGCGAAGCGATGGAAGAGCTGTACCGCGCTAAGGACACACGAAAGTTCTACGAGAAGCTGAACCGCGCGCGCAGATGGGTAACTCTCGCTGAGACCGCCCCACTATTTACACCTTGTCTTCAAAAATGTTTAAGGTGCCAATTTTCTGAAAGCCCTCGCCCAAAAAGTAAGCAAAATGCATTTGGTTACTCAAATTGATGGACCCCCCGTTAGTTAGAGCCATAGCAAATTTTTGCAGACCCCTCGATTTTGGTCAAATGGTGGCTCACTCATACCGTTATAACTCGAAAGTTTCTCCAACAACCACCTCAAAACGAATTGTTGTTTAAAAGAGGAAAGATAGATCTACTATTTACAATAATAAAAAGTTGGGTCGGCCATATTGATTTCGGCCGCCATCTTGGATTTTTATACCACAACAATTTTTTCACCATGAGGGCAACCACCGAGAGATGTCTTTTTCTTCTTTCAAAAGTTATCTACAGTTTTGTAAATTAAGCCACGTTTTCTCCATGCATTTCCATGCGCACCGGTAAAGACATGCAACAGCATTCGAGTTTACGCCTGCACGTATACACCAAGGCGTGTGCCGCAAAATTTGGCCAAATCGGAGGTTCGTTTCCGTTTTTGACTGTTTCTCAATTATGCGGGCATTGTTTTTATAACTTTTTTAGTGTTTTGAAAAGCTCAAACCTTCAGCTTTCCATTAATGGGTTCAGAATTTTAATTCGTGTTCGTAAACACTGCGAAATAACGCTGCATTTATGTAAACGGTCGGCACCGGGCCCAGTGCACAAAAGTGGCATGATTTACAAAACGGCAGATAACTTTTGAAAGAAGAAAAAGACATCTCTAATTTTTTGATATGTTATGTATAAATGTCCCAGCTTTCAGTAGTAAGGAATCAAAGCTTGATTTTCTCAGAGATGGCGCCACCACATTAAAAGTAAAATCATTTTTCTTGTATGGACAAATCGCTGGCTTGCACTTGTTTCGCATCGCAGCGATTTGTGCCTTGGAGCAAAAAGTTGCAAATTAGAAACAAAATCATTATCCTTACGCGTTTCTTCTGGATTCATTGCAGTAACAGAGAATTGATTACATCACCATACAAATTTCAAGTTGTTTACTTCTTTTTTTCTGACTGGCATTTTGCACCCGTGTTGCGCATGATGTTTCGAGTGGATAGGTGCCAGGCGGCGCCGCTGTATATGTGAAAAACACATGGAACACGAGCGCCGTCTATGATTCCGTAGCGCAAGCTTCTCTGCTTGTTTACACTGTTATCACGTTTACCGCATTTATCAGAAAAGCGCCACTATCGGCACTTTAGCAAAACCGCAGCTGCTTGCTTCCTATTGATGCAAAAATTTTGAAAATCGGTGGTTGCCCTCATGGTGAAAAAATTGTTTTGGTATAAAAATCCAAGATGGCGGCCGAAATCAATATGGCCGACCCAACTTTTTATTATTGTCGGGGCCCGTGGCGCAGTGGTCCACACGTTCGCTTCATTAGCGGATGGTCATGGGTTCGATCCCAGCCCCGGCGCAATTTTTCGTCAGTTGCTCTTTCCCCCGAGAGCGACTGACACCTGACCCTCTTCTGAGCATATAGCTCAAACGGACCCGGAATTTGGATATCGGCGAACCGCAACTCATAATGGACGACCCCCAATTGGACTGGAAAAGGAACAGCAGCCACACATCAGCATCATCGTGCTCATCATTCTACCGTAGACAGGGTAGAAAAGTTGAAGCAGCACAAGGCACCAGTTCGAAATAGTTGAATTAGAATAGAATTCATGTAGGCGCTGTACAAAAGTGTAAGTATAGCGTCCAATTGGAATCGCTCACGTAGTGCCCTAGTGGACAAAAGAGCTGTAAATTAGGTTAAGTGATTTAAGAATAAAAAAAAAACTTTTTATTATTGTAAATAGTAGATCTATCTTTCCTCTTTTAAACAACAATTCGTTTTGAGGTGGTTGTTGGAGAAACTTTCGAGTTATAACGGTTTGAGTGAGCCACCATTTGACCAAAATCGAGGGGTCTGCAAAAATTGTTATGGCTCTAACTAACGGGAGGTCCATCAATTTGAGTAACCAAATGCATTTTTCTTACTTTTTGGGCGAGGGCTTTCAGAAAATCGGCACCTTAAACATTTTTGAAGACAAGGTGTAAATAGTGGGCCGGTCTCAGCGAGAGTTACCCAGATGCTTTGTGCCACAAGCCGACATGTGCCGAGATAATCACGGGAATATTCTTACGAGCGAGCGTGAGGTGGTCGAGAGGTGGCGGCAGCATTACGATGAGCACCTCAATGGCGACGTTGCAAGTACCGAAAATAGCGTGGTAACAGATTTAGGAGTATGTGCACAGGACGAAAGACTTCCGGCCCCTGACCACCAAGAGATTGAGGAGGAGGTTGGCCGGTTGAAAAACAACAAAGCCGCAGGGGCAGATCAACTACCAAGAGAGCTACTAAAATACAGTGGAGAAGCACTGGTGAGAGCACTACACTGGGTCATTACCAAGATTTGGGAGGAGGAAGTATTACCGGAGGAATGGATGGAAAGTACCGTGTGTCCCATCTACAAAAAGGGCGACAGGTTGGATTGCGGGAACTATAGAATATATAGTGGCAACCCTGGGTGAAGGAGCAACTTGTGAGCAGTTGTTGGAAATTTTCCCAGGATTCCGATTTACACACTAAGATCAGCTCGGTATTTTTCCCATCTTTTTACTGAGTTCTCAACAGCAGATTTAACTCGGTACGCTTGGTTGTTTCTTTTGCGGATATTCTGTAAATGAGTTACGGAGCTCAGATAATAAACTGTCAGGTAAATACGATAACCGAGTGTACCGAGATAAATCTGCTGTTTAAAACTCAGTAAAAAGATGGAAAAAATACTGAACTCAGTGAAAAAATTACTGAGCTGGAACATCTGAATCTTAGTGTGTAGCTTAGTGTGCAGCTTTTCTCGCTTCGCGCTTCAAAGTGTTGAATTCCAGTTTAGCTGCTCGCTTGTTCGGATCGTCGCCTTTCTTTTTTCGCAACTTTCGTAGAGCTTTTCAACGTTGTTTATTTTAACAACTGATTCCACCACAATTGTTTTGCATTTCGATAGAAGGCTTGGGGGGTCAAGTCACATATACCAATCAACTCATTTCGCCGAATTAAGATGATGTCTGTGTGACACATTCTACCGTGACGTTACAACGTTTTGACGCATTCGTCAATCGACTTTAACATTTCGTGAGGTGACCAGGGTACGAAAAACGGATCACGCCGAAAAAATAAACGCTTTGTCCTAAGCGGTGCATGTTGGTAACAAAGGTGCTCCGCAACAAACGCATGCCAGGCGATGAGAGCAATAAAACAAACATCGCTTGCCGTGCGTGTGCTGATATTCCGACTTTTCTGCTGAAATTTTAGACCCACATTTGGACGAAATAAGACTCTTGCAAACCTCAGAGTTGAGTTTCAGTTGTAAAACAATGCAAAAATCACGATGTGAATAGAAGGAGACAAATATTCCTACCGTTTTTGTTGTGAACAAACTCGGGAGCGATTTTGTCATTGTCTGCTAACAAAAAAACAAAGCGTTGTTGCCGTGCCTTCTTTGTTGCCTATTTTTCGCTTGCGGTGGCATATTCTGCGTACACTGGAGATGACATTACAACGCCCGTTCGGTTTCAAACAGGGTTCTGCTCGCGTTGTAACGTCACGAAAATGCACATCATGTTAGAATCAGAATAATCAGCCAAATTTGCCAGAATTTGTGAATATATTATTGCATTATCTTCACTGCTTCAAGGGGAACTTTATTCTATTGAAAATTCATTTTGTGGTAAATGGCTCGGAGGGCCAAGTTATTGCTATAAACAGTGTGAATATTCCTTCATGAAGGTTAATGACTCCGGCACCCATCTTCGGCTTAGTATCACCCATATTTTTTTTAATTTTGTCCCAAAGATTAGACCGCTGAGATCCATTACTTTGCAACGCCATGTATTTAGATTTTTCAGCAAAGAACTCATCACGCCGTCGAGATAAACATTTCTTCAATAATCTATGCGATGTCATCAATTCAAGTAAAAACGCTTCAAGATGTGTGCGAAAATTTATCGAACCAAAGGCGAGGATCTGCATACCACTAGGGGCAATTCTGCATAGGACTCTAAGGGGCAATTTCTTCAAACGGCTTAAGCGTTAAACCAGGCCTAACTATATGAGTAAGCCTGATGTTGCGTCCACCGCAAATTGAATTGTATTTTTAGCACACAACACACCAACTGAACCATTGTGTCCCACTTCACAACAAATGATAAAAAATAGCTATTGAAGTCAGTTACTACCGCCTCTTTGACCCGTGCGGTCGCGAAATACACGTTGTACAACGAGCGACGCAGTGAAGTGCCCATTCTTGCAACGACCGAAAACTCCCCAGTGCTGTGACTATTCCTCGCGAACCAGTGACCAAACTCCTAATCTGTCCACTCCGTCGTTGTCCCGCGGTTGAGCTCCGAAGAGGATTCCCTTGCGTGGACATCTTTTTGGTCCTTCGAACCGGATCCAAGTGGAACCAGTGTGCGTTGTAGTGCGAACTAATTGCCGTCGCATGAGACTCCACCGTTGCGAACGTTGTAACACGCGTGCTACCTAATCACCCTCTGTGGGTGATATATACCGATCACCGATAATTGGCTCTGTGTTGTGACTGTGCTGGGTTGGTCGGCCGAAAATTGGGCTTCCCGTCGTGTGCCCGTGTGAGCCGGCTTTGTGCAGAATAAGATCGCCGCGCGAGTACAAAGTGATTGAAAGCGAACAGTGATCGCTGGTTGAACGCTGGTCGGTGAACTTTGACACTAAGCTGGACAATTGAACCAGAAAAGAAAGCGCAGTGAATGTTGTACCGCCTGTGCACAGTGGTCAAAAGTGATAATTTAAACGTTCTTAGCGCTTGTTTTTTGGGATCGTTTTTGGGTTTATCGACAAAACCCGCACCTGTTTGCTGCCGTTTTTTGGGTTTATCGTTAAAACCTGATATTCCGTTTCCTGGTTTGGGCGTCAGAACCAGTGCCACCGTGAGTAAGGCTTGAGAGCATTGGGTCGGCGTGGCTTCGGTGAGTACACCATCTAGAGTAGGCAACTTTTTTAGAATTTCGTTGTGGTGGAGTGGATTGGCATCGCTTTTTGGATTTCGTTTGGGTTGTGGTGGCTGTTTGTGGTTATTGCTTGTTACGTGGCACTCTGAGGCAGCAGAATGGCGCTTCGAGAACGGTCGAAAATGATGAGCGTGACTGTGGACGCAATCAAGACTATCCAAGACTTCGTTGACAACTACGATGCCGAAGTTGACCAAAGTAAAATCGAATCTAGATTGATGAGATTGGATCAACTGTACAGCCGATTTGAAGCCGTCTCCATTGAGGTGGAATTGTTGATGGACGAGGAGGCTGAGACGAAGGCCACATTTACGAAAAACCGTAGTGAAATGGAAGATACATACTATGCGCTGCGTGACTTCCTCACCTTGAACAAACCCGACAAACTCTCCTCTCCCAACTCTTCCCACGTTTCTTCGTCCGTTGTGCGATTACCGAAGATCGATCTTCCGACATTCGATGGTGAGATCGATAATTGGATCCCTTTTCATGATGCCTACCGTAGCTTGATCCACAATAATAAGGATCTTGCTGCCGTCGACAAGTTCCATTATCTAATGGCGGCACTGAAGGATCCAGTAAAACGACTACTGGATACAACGAGCATCACAGGGAACAACTACAAGATCGCCTGGGATCTTCTAGTCAGTCGGTACGACAATAAGCGCCTCTTAATTAAGAACCACATCAATTCTCTTTTCAATGTAGAACCTGTTGAAGAGGAGTCTTCTGTTGCAATTCTAGCACTGGTTGATCATTTTGAACGACATGTGAAGATTCTGGCGACGTTGGGAGAGCCAACCACAGAATGAAGCTCTCTGTTAGTGCACATGGTGTGTAGTCGCTTGGACCAGAGCATCTTGAGGGACTGGGAGAGGTCAACCAGCAACAATAAGAAGAAGATTCCAACATACAGTGAACTGATTACTTTTTTGAAGGATCACGCTAGGATCCTGTTTTCACTGAACAGTGGAAGCATTACACCTCTTTGTCCGATGGAGAAACCTCATCAATCTGGTGCTTACACCGCAGCCGTTTCGAATCCCTCTCCACCGAAAGCGACCAGTTGCATTGTATGCAACCAATCCCACCGCATCTACGACTGCGAAGAATTCAAGCGAATGGAACTAGATCAGAAGCAAGACACCGTCCGGAGGAAGAAGTTGTGCTGGAACTGTCTGGGGTCCAGTCACTTCAGCCGTGAATGCTCGTCCAAACCCTGTCGGAAATGCAACGAGAACCACCACACATTGCTGCATCCGTTCACCCCCAATGACCGTTGCACTCGACCCCAATCAAACCCACCAGATCAATATGTTTCTGATTGTAACGACGAGTCTGTGATCCCTGCACTGTTGTCAATTCCCTCTCCACTTGCCTCCACCACTACACCCGCCACCCAACAGCCTACTTTCAACTCGCTAGCTGCAGCAAACTCGTACAAAACCAGCCTCCCAACAGTCTTGCTGTCTACAGCCGTGGTAAAGGTCCATGGCCCTTCGGGACGGTCCACACTCGTCCGAACTCTGCTGGACTCTTGCTCGGAGTCGAATTTTATCACCGACCGGATTGTTCAGCTTCTGGGACTGAATCGACGAAAGCAGCCAGCTGTTATCGCCGGAATGGGTGGATCTACAGTAAACAGTCACCAGTGCACCATTGCCACATTCAGTTCCGTTGATTCCACCTACTCGAACACGTTGACGTTCAACATTCTTCCCACAATCACCAACCATCTGCCCGGAAAGAGAGTTGACACTTCTGATTGGGACCTTCCTTCGACTGTGATCTTAGCCGATCCCGATTTTGCCAAGCCACGGAGCATCGACATGGTTATCGGTGCTCAGCTTTTCTTCAGCCTTCTGCGAGAAGGTCAACTATCTGTCGCTGCCGGTTCTCCGGCGAATCAGCCAATTCTCCAACGCACCGTGCTCGGTTGGGTGGTCAGTGGTCCTGTAACCACAAAAGACCAGTCACAAAAAGCAAGACCGCTCGCTCTGCTGTGCACCACTGTTCGTCACGTGAAGCCTCAACAAGCTTGTTATGTTCGGCGGCCTCCGGGAGGTCGCGGTCCAGTCGAGGAAAAACTACTTCCAACAAATCGACATTTGCAAAATCGTAAACTACAGCAACTCGTGGTCCAGCACCGCACTCTTCGAAAACCAGCGTTGATTGGGCGTTTCCATGCTGATTCTTCTGAAGGACAACCACGAGTCTCCGCTCAAGTGTAACATGAGCCGTATAGCAAGGGTATGCCCTGGCGCAGATAGACCGGTCCCTATGGTTAGACTTGCATTTGGCGCAGTCTGCGACTGGCCGATCTTAAGGGAATGCCCATTACCCATCGACGATACCGTTTCCAACTTTACTTCTATCGAAGTGCTTATCCTACAGAACAACAACACACCATCTACTATCATTTGTATCTACTACTACACAAACATTGTTAAAACATACACACTCTTGAACTAGGTTTATCTTTGAATGAAATTATTTCATTGGTGGCCGGTATGTTGCGTCCACCGCAAATTGAATTGTATTTTTAGCACACAACACACCAACTGAACCATTGTGTCCCACTTCACAACAAATGATAAAAAATAGCTATTGAAGTCAGTTACTACCGCCTCTTTGACCCGTGCGGTCGCGAAATACACGTTGTACAACGAGCGACGCAGTGAAGTGCCCATTCTTGCAACGACCGAAAACTCCCCAGTGCTGTGACTATTCCTCGCGAACCAGTGACCAAACTCCTAATCTGTCCACTCCGTCGTTGTCCCGCGGTTGAGCTCCGAAGAGGATTCCCTTGCGTGGACACCTGACTTACCAGTTAAGCCGAGGTGAAGAAATCGGCCCTAAGATCAACTTCTGTAATCTCAGAGATAAATAGACCAAACAGTGCTAAAAAAATTTTAATTACTTAGAGAGTTGGTGTCCTTGGCAAAGTTGTTTGATAAGTTAAAGAATTACAGCTGATTCATCATTGGACGTGAGATTTCGTCACTGGGCGACGCTAATTAAACGTTTATAATAGTTTGGGGCCCATATAGCCGAGGCGGTAAACGCACGGGTATTCAGCATGACCATGCTGAGGGTGACGGGTTCGATTCCCGGTCGGTCCAGGATCTTTTCGTAATGGAAATTTCCTTGACTTCCTTGGGCATAAAGTATCTTCGTGCCTGCCACACGTTATACGCATTAGTATGGTAAACGCTTGTATGGAAAAAAATAAATCCTCGCTCCAGTCGACTTTTTAGATCCCATTTAGGTCCCATATGAACTGTACAAAATTTCAGCGCAATCGGTGAAACTATAATTTAGCGCAAGCGGTTCAAAGTTTTCATAGGATTTACTATGGGAAAAGTTACACTTTCAGATAAAAAATCCCAGAGGTCGTCCCTTGTCTCCTTAATTCAAATCGATCAACATTTCTTGTAGAAAAATCATTTGTGAAACTTTCCTTCGAAGACCGCAAAACGATTGGATGCTTGTGGAAAAAGTTATTGATTTATTACCGATTAGTGATCCAACGAACGGCTTTTTGTTTTGTTTTATTAGCAGCACTGTAGGTGCTGCCTTGGCTGCTGCTGTTTCTGGGGGTGGTGATGCCTCCCGCCACCCCATGCAACATCGGCAGCAGCAGTGCTGCTGATAAAACAAAACAAAAAGCCGTTCGTTGGATCACTAATCGGTAATAAATCAATAACTTTTTCCACAAGCATCCAATTGTTTTGCGGTCTTCGAAGGAAAGTTTCATAATTGATTTTTCTACAAGAAACATTGATCGATTTGAATTAAGGAGACAAGGGACGACCTCTGGGATTTTTTATCTGAAAGTGTAACTTTTCCCATAGTAAATCCTATGAAAACTTTGAACCGCTTGCGCTAAATTATAGTTTCACCGATTGCGCTGAAATTTTGCACAGTTCATATGGGACCTAAATGGGATCTAAAAAGTCGACTGGAGCGAGGATTTGATATTTGTCCCATACTAATACGCATGCAAAATGGTCATTGGCAGAGGAAGCTCTCAGTTAATAACTGTGGAAGTGCTCATAGAACACTAAGCTGAGAAGCAGGCTTTGTCCCAATGAGGACGTTACGCCAAGAAGAGAGAGAGAATAGTTTGTATATGATTAGAATTTCTCTGAAAGTTTCCTACAAGTTTCGACTAGTTGAGAAACTAGGTCATAATTTAAAAAATTTTGGGCACTTTTTAAAAAGTTACAACTTTTCTGAATAAATATAATGTGCATGATTTTTCAAAATTTCAACTACCACTAGGCAAGTAGAACCTTAAACCATACTACTTTTAAACTGAAGATCCTTGAAAAGTTAAACAACTCTCTAAGTAAAAGTTGTTTGGCTGATCAAAAACTTTCAATTGATGGGCCGTATGATTTCAAATCCTTCCACTAGGAGGCTGCTTCGGTAAAGTGATTTGGTAGATCAAGTACTTTCAGTTTAATAGGCGTTTGGTGATAATTTCTAACGCACCGTGGCCAGTGAATCAAAATTCAACCATCGCGCAACAATAATGACAATGTCGCAACCTGTATTTGTTGCGACAAAACAACCCATGCGACATAAGTTTGTCCCAACTTGAAAATAATGGGATTAACATCGTACACCAAGAGTTTAGAGATTTTTAAGCCTTGCATTGCGATTTTCGAACGGTAACTTCGAGTCGGTAAACACTGCAACTCTGGTGAAGCTCCATCATCAAACAGTTTTGACTTTGGGTTAGTAATAATTGATTATTCACGAGTTGAAAAGTACGCAACAAATTCAGCTTCCGTTTTGTCTGCAACAAAAAAAAATCGAGATCATGTCATTATCTGTCATCAGTAGGGATAAGGAGTAATCGTCGCACCTTCTTTGTTGCTTGTTTTGTGCCTCTTGTCACGTCACCCCCCTGCTAAGATCAACTGTGGCCGACGAACACTGTGGTACAGTGATGTACCCGTATGCGAACGCTACTCGGATCGATCAATGGATAATGTACGTAGAATAGAGTGATCAAAACAGAAGAAAAAACTGCATATCATTGTAAATCAGAGTACAGACGACATCCTAGGTCCTGAAAATCAAATTAATTACACTTTTCCTTTCCTAATATTAGTTTCTACTTAAATACTACTTAATCAAGTGAATTAGTGCTTATTACTATACAGTTATTATCTAGACTAGAGAACGTAAGAAGCTAACATGCAAACATTGGTTGGAAATTATGTAACCTACATTAAGTGATTCCCAAATTAGGTTTGACTACATAGTCATCCAGTACACAGAGAATTCGGAGGATAATAAGGCAAACAAACTTCTTATACCGTGAGTAACTACGAACCGCTTTAATTGAGAATCATTCAATCATATAACTTGCACCTACAGAACTATAAAATAGAACCAGTAAAGGTGATAAGATCCGTTCTCCTAGAGGGTTCACCAAAAATTGTGAGTAGATATAGGTTAAACACATGAATCAATTAAATTAATAAATCCATTTATAGCTTTTAGCTTACCACGATAAACGAAGGGTTTGCTCAAAAGACTTTGGAAAACTTCGCCCACAACATCCTAAAAGAATTTTTGTACGTGGGTCAGGATGGAAGGACATCACGAACAGCTAGGGTATACGTGTAGGTCCTGCAACCGCCAGGATCCGTCGGAGAGTAATCTGATTAGCTGTGATCAGTGTAGACAGTGGGAGCATTTCAACTGTGCTGGAGTGAGCGATACCCTGCAGAGTCGTCCATTCATCTGCAAGCAGTGCCAAGATAAGGATGTAGTTGGTTCGACAATATCCACCCGACTGCGGTCTAAAACCAAACGGGTGCCTTCGGGTAAGGAATCAGGAAGCAAACCAGCTTCAAACGTAGGGAGCAAGGTCTCGTCCGTAGGCTCAAGCAATCGATCGTCGGTCATGAAGGCGCGTCTGAAACTGATCGAGGAGGAGGAACAAATTAAACAGAAGGAACTCGACGAGGAAGAAGCTATGAAGGAACTGGAGCACGATGAAGCTCAACGGCAGCTGGAACAAAGGAAGAAGCAGATTGAGGAGCAGGCCAAACTGATGGAGCAAGAATCACCTCTGCGGCAACGGAAGTTAGAAGCGGATAAGGCGCGATTAATGAAGCAGCAATTGATTCGCAGAGAATCGCTTGAAAAGAAAAAAGAAATCCTGCTGCAAATCTCCGAACGAGGCAGCGTAGTGGAATCGTCAGCAAGCTCTTTAGAAAAGGTGTCCGACTGGCTGGCAAAAAACTTACCTCATGGGACGACTGGTGGTAAAGCATCGGAGAATCGTAACGATCGTCAAACCGAATTGATTTCCACGGCCCCGGAAGAAGTATCGCCAATGACCATCAAAGAACCCGGCATCAAAGCATCAGTTTCGATTCCCCCCGAACGTCTGCGGCGTGATCAAAAAACAACCCTTCATTTTTCTCAAGTCCCACCTGCTGGGATGACCGTTGTAGATTTCGATCCTGGTTCTACCAATCGGTTCAGATTCCATGGCGTTCAGTCGACCACTGTACGTGAGCCGTTCCAACGTTTTCTTGTTTCTGCGAAGCCCTCACAACCGTATTCTGCTGCTGTGTACCCAAATTCGTCACAGAATCAGCAGACTTTCATTCCCTGTCACGACGAAAGGTTTTCGGAGCAACCAACGCACTGTCAGCAAAAACCGTCTATGCGCGGCGTAATACCTAGTCTCCAGACTGTACCGCAGATTTCTTTCTGCGAGCCTCACCCCGGCTATCGTCATCCGTCTGGCATTCCAGATCGACACTCAACGCTGATCAACCAAGAAGATGGAGTCAGAATCTCGCAGGGAGGTAGCTCCTCGCAGGGCGAGACGCCAGGGATACTCAACCCGCAGCAAATCGCAGCCCGACAGGTCGTCGGTAAAGATTTACCACACTTCAGTGGCAATCCAACTGACTGGCCGATGTTTATCAGTAGTTTTGAGCAATCCACGGTCACTTGTGGATACTCGAACGCTGAAAACCTTGTGCGTCTTCAAAGATGCCTTACCGGACATGCACGAGAGTCAGTAAGTAGCAGACTTCTGCTTCCTGCTAACGTTCCGCATGTCATTAGTACGCTTCGTATGTTGTATGGTCGTCCGGAGCTGTTGATTCGTTCGTTACATGAGAAAATACGTAGAACTCCGGGACCCAGACATGACCGTCCGGAATCGATCCTGGAATTCGGCTTGGCTGTTCAAAATTTCGTCGATCATCTTCAGGCAGCTCAGCAGGAGGAACATCTTTCTAATCCGATGCTGATGCAAGAGCTGATCGAGAAACTCCCAGGACCCATGAGAATGGATTGGGCAGCTTTCAAGAGTCTTCAATCGCGTGCAACGGTTTCTACGTTCGGTGACTTCATGACCAGACTAGTAAAAGCGGCTAGTGAAGTAAGCTTCGAGCTTCCAGGGTTATCAAAACGCGGAGACCCCGATGCACAGCAACGATCAAGAGAAAAGGCTAGGATCCAAGCACACGCAGCAGAGGATGCAACTCCGTTTCCCACATCGTCAGCAGTACAAACGTCGAGGCCACCCAAAAAGTGTCGAATGTGCAATAACGAAGGTCACCGTGTTGCCGAATGCGCACGGTTCAAGCAATTGAACGTGGAGGACCGGTGGAAGCAAGTAGAAGACAAGGGTCTCTGTAGAACTTGCCTCAATAATCATGGGAAATGGCCGTGCAAATCGTGGAAAGCGTGTGAATTTGAAGGGTGCCGTCTCAAACATCACTCTCTCTTGCATTCGTCGTCTGCTCCTGTCACATCCACCCACTCAGTCAATGTTTCAGCGAACGAACTTCCAGCGAACAACAGTCAATCGCTCTTCAGAATTCTGCCTGTCGTACTTTACGCACACGGCAAATGTATCACGGTATTCGCATTCATCGATGAAGGTTCGCAGGTAACGATGCTGGAAGAGAAGGTTGCCAAGGAGCTCGGAGTTTCTGGTCCAAAGAAACCACTCACCTTACAATGGACGGGGAACGTGAAGCGAGACGAACTCCGATCAGAGGAAGTCAGCATGCAAATATCAGGCAAACAGAATGAGACTCGATACGAACTTCGACAGGTGCGCACCGTCAGTCGTTTGCTTCTACCAGCGCAGAGGCTGAGCTACAAAGAGATGGCTTCACGCTTTCCGCATCTCAAGGGACTTCCAATCGCAGACTACGACCTAGTGCAACCCAAATTACTAATTGGTTTGGACAATCTTGGCCTAGGAGTTCCACTGAAGATTAGAGAGGGAAGATCGTCCGATCCGATTGCTGCGAAATGCCGTCTGGGATGGAGTATTTATGGCCGTCTTTCCACGAAACCTGTACCAGAAGCGATCGTCAACTTCCATACCCCTACGGCGTCAAGCTCCGACTACCTTCTCAACGAACAACTGCGAGATTTCTTCACGCTCGACAACAATGGAGTTAACGCTTCGTACGAGACACTCGAGTCAGAAGAGAATAAAAGAGCGCGACGGTTACTAGAGAAAACAACACGACGCATGGATGATAGATTTGAGACAGGCCTTCTGTGGAAATCCGACGATCCAGAATTTCCAGAAACATATCCGATGGCAATTCGGCGAATGAAATCACTCGAGAAGAAACTAATGGGTAATCCACCGTTGGCGGAGCGTGTAAGTGAACAGATCCTCGACTTCGAGAGAAAGGGATACATACGCAAACTAACCAAACCGGAAACAGATGGCATTGATTCCCGAAAGACATGGTTCCTTCCTCTCGGGGTTGTCATTAACGCAAAGAAGCCCGGAAAAATTCGGCTGATCTGGGATGCGGCCGCTACAGTTCAGGGAGTTTCATTTAACTCGTTTTTGCTGAAAGGACCCGATCTTCTCACTGCTCTTCCAAGGGTTCTTAGCGGTTTCCGATTGTTTCCGGTGGCAGTAACTGGAGATATTAGGGAAATGTTTCTCCAGATAAAGTTGCAAGAGGATGATAGGAACGCTCAAATGTTCATCTACCGTCATAAACCCGGTGATCCTATTCAGGTCTACGCTATTGGAGTCACAATGTTCGGCTCTACCTGTTCCCCATCGTCCGCACAGTTCGTCAAAAACATCAACGCTGAACAATACTTTATCCCCGAGCAGCGGCGGCTATTAAGGAGCATCACTACGTGGATGACTACCTTGACAGCTTCAAATCTGTAGACGAAGCAGTACAGGTAGTAAACGACGTGAAATTTGTCCACTCCAAGGGTGGATTTGAAATCCGCAACTTTTTGTCGAACGAGGGCGAAGTATTGCGGCGAACTGGGGAGATCGAACCAGATTCGTCGAAAGAGTTCGCTCTTACACGTGGAGAGGCTGCCGAATCAGTACTCGGGATGAAATGGATTCCATCAGATGACGTCTTTACGTACACCTTTGCAATTCGTGAAGATTTGAGAATGATCCTCAAAGATAGTTACGTCCCCACGAAGCGGGAGGTCCTGAAGGTGATTATGAGCCTATTTGACCCTTTAGGACTCGTAGCATTTTTCCTAGTCCACGGAAAGATATTGATGCAGGATGTCTGGGCTTCAGGAATCGACTGGGACCAAAAAATCAACGATCAAGTCTTCATCCGTTGGCGACAATGGATTTCCTACTTTCCGCAACTGGATACAATGCAGATCCCTCGGTGCTACTTCAGCTCTCCGTTCCCTAAAAACTTTGACCGGTTGGAGATACATATTCTTGTTGACGCCAGTGACTCTGCATATGCCTGCGTGGCCTACTACCGACTTGAAACCGAGAACGGAATCCAAATGGCATTCATCTGCGCGAAAACCAAGGTGGCCCCACTGAAAGTTTTATCGATTCCTCGCCTGGAATTGAAAGCAGCTATATTGGGCGTCCGCATGTTGGAGTCCATTCGAGGTTACCACACCTATGCCATCAACCGGAGGGTGCTGTGGAGCGATTCTAGCACGGTGTTAGCGTGGATTAAATCTGAACATCGTCGGTATAACAAGTTTGTCGCCGTTCGCATTGGTGAAATCCTCACGACAACTGATATTGAAGAATGGAGATGGGTACCCTCTGGGATGAATACAGCTGACCTTGCCACTAAATGGAAAAGCGCTCCTGATTTTTCATCCGATAGTCCATGGCTTAGTGGACCATCGTTCCTTCTACAGCCGGAAACACTCTGGCCCCAGCAAACTCAAATCACCACTACATGCGAGGAATTGCGGTTGAACCATACCCATTCCACGATTCTTCCGTTGATTGATGTATCCCGATTCAGCAATTGGACTCGACTCCAGCGAACGATGGCGTTCGTACTACGATTTTCAGATAACCTGCGTCGGAAACGGAATGGTTCTATACTGCGATTAGGCATTCTATGTCAGGACGAGCTGCAACGAGCCGAGATGGTACTTTGGAAAATAGCACAAGCAGAAGCTTATCCCGAAGAAATTGTCATTTTGTCAGCAACACAGGGACTACCCACACAACGTCACCAGATTGTCTCGAAATCCAGCCCCATCTACAAAAACTGGCCCTACATCGACGAACATGGAGTACTACGGCAACGTGGCGAATCGGTGCAGCAACCTTTGCACCGACCGAAGCTAAGTACCCCGCCATTCTGCCTAGACAACATCCTATAACGTTCCTAATTTCAGACTGGTTCCATCGCCGTTTCCGCCATGCCAATCGAGAGATCATCGTCAATGAGATGCGGCAACGTTTTGAAATCGCTAAACTACGCGCCCTGATTGAAAAGGTTGCCAAAAGCTGCATGTTGTGCCGAGTGAGGAAGGCATTGCCAAGCCCTCCTGTGATGGCGCCGCTCCCTGCTGCAAGACTTCAGCCGTTTACCTCCGTCGGAGTAGATTACTTCGGGCCTATACTGGTGAGAGTTGGTAGAAGCTCCGTAAAGAGATGGATTGCCTTGTTCACCTGTCTCAGTGTTCGCGCAGTACATTTGGAAGTAGTTCATAGCTTGTCTACCGAGTCGTGCGTCATGGCTGTGCGACGTTTTATAGCCCGGCGTGGATATCCAGCCGAATTTTATTCGGACAATGGGACATGTTTTCAAGGCGCGAGTAAGGAGTTGCAAAGAGAGGAGATTAAAAGACGGAACGACGCCCTAGCACATACGTTCACAACCACCAAGACACGATGGTGCTTCATCCCACCGGCTGCACCCCATATGGGAGGTGCATGGGAGCGTCTCGTAAGGTCGGTAAAGGTGGCCATAGAGTCCATAGCCAACGTTCCACGTAAACCGGATGATGAAATCCTCGAAACAATTTTTCTGGAAGCAGAGGCTTTGATAAATTCGCGACCCCTGACCTACATTCCGCTAGAGTCAGCGGACCAGGAGGCCATCACTCCGAATCATTTTCTTCTTGGGTCCTCCAATGGCGATAAGTTCCTTCCGTACGAAACCGTGGATAGTCCAATGGCTCTTAGAAATAGCTGGAGATTGGCGCAGTCTATAACACAAGTGTTTTGGGCAAGGTGGGTGAAAGAATACCTGCCGGTAATCACGCGCAGGTCGAAGTGGTTCAAGGAGACCCGAGATATAGCTGTAGGAGACTTGGTGTTGGTTGTGGCTGGAATGGCGAGAGACCAGTGGATTCGAGGACGAGTAGAGGAGGTGATACCCGGACGTGACGGGAGAGTTCGCCAGGCGGTGGTCCGGACAGCAACCGGAAGCATTCGACGGCCAGCAGTGAAACTAGCGGTGCTTGACGTGAAGAGTAGTGACCCCAAACCGGAAGTCCTTGAGAGGCAGGAACGTAACTAGGGTTCACGGGAGGGGGGATGTCACGTCACCCCCCTGCTAAGATCAACTGTGGCCGACGAACACTGTGGTACAGTGATGTACCCGTATGCGAACGCTACTCGGATCGATCAATGGATAATGTACGTAGAATAGAGTGATCAAAACAGAAGAAAAAACTGCATATCATTGTAAATCAGAGTACAGACGACATCCTAGGTCCTGAAAATCAAATTAATTACACTTTTCCTTTCCTAATATTAGTTTCTACTTAAATACTACTTAATCAAGTGAATTGGTGCTTATTACTATACAGTTATTATCTAGACTAGAGAACGTAAGAAGCTAACATGCAAACATTGGTTGGAAATTATGTAACCTACATTAAGTGATTCCCAAATTAGGTTTGACTACATAGTCATCCAGTACACAGAGAATTCGGAGGATAATAAGGCAAACAAACTTCTTATACCGTGAGTAACTACGAACCGCTTTAATTGAGAATCATTCAATCATATAATTTGCACCTACAGAACTATAAAATAGAACCAGTAAAGGTGATAAGATCCGTTCTCCTAGAGGGTTCACCAAAAATTGTGAGTAGATATAGGTTAAACACATGAATCAATGAAATTAATAAATCCATTTATAGCTTTTAGCTTACCACGATAAACGAAGGGTTTGCTCAAAAGACTTTGGAAAACTTCGCCCACAACACCTCTTTTGTCTGACAATTCTCTTCACTGACCGTGGCGCAAGTTGCAAATTTTCAAAACATACCAATTTTATTCATTGTCTTGAAAACATTCAATAAGTCGTAATTATGTAGAAATTTTATCAAAAATTTGATAAAATAATTCTCAAATTTTGACTGATAGTTCCTCAGTTTATAATCTGAAATAGCTGTGGACTTTATTGGTTAGCTCTACATGAAGATGGAGCGCTTTAAGCAGAAATTATCTTTTTTGAATGTCGTTTTATTAACTCTTATATCTTGGGACCAAGTGAATCAAATCAAATCATTTTTTGAACATTGATGGCTAATATATTGGTCTTTGATTACCATTTGATTCGAATACAATATATTCAAGGTAAAAAAAGTTCCAGCTTGTAGAATACTTTTTGAGAAATTCTAATCATTTGTCAGCTTTTCCATAATGGAAACTAGTGTCTTCTAGTGGCGAAATCTCGCATCTAATGGTAAATCCACTGCAAGTTCTTAACTTACCAAACAATTTTGCCGAAGAAACCTTCTTTCTAAGTGATCGAGATCCTGAGATACACGGGATGGCCAAAATGTTTGGGATAGGCAACTTTTTTTCTCCCACAAAAAAATCAACATGCTGTAACTTTTCATAGAGTGCATCAAAAAATCTCAAATTTTGACTGTTTGTCAACCTATTATGTGTGCATCATTGGTACAAATTTGGGCTTGATTGATTAATTTTTCGCGAAGTTAGAACCGTTCGCGTAAAACACTATTTTTTAGAGAACTATTTTTTGAACTGTCATATCTCGGAAACCAGTGAACCGAATTGAATGAACTTTTTAACGTTTATCAACAATATATTGATACTTAATACGACGTTATAAAATGTAATATTTTCTCACGGCGAAATAAGTTATATCGGGTTGAAATTTTTACCCATATAGAGGAAAATAAGTAAAATTTACAATACGACACAAAAATTATTAAATGTGTTCTCCCCCTCAACTAAATAGGCTTTAATATATCTGATTAGAGATAATTTGAGAACAGAAGTGGAAAATCTTTGGATATCAATACTAAAATTTATGGACATTGACGTAAACAAAATACATTTTTTCGAGGAAAGTCCAAAAAGTGTTAATCCATGATAACTTTTTTCAACGTTTAAAAAGTACTTATGTTTTAATAGTTTGTGAAGCATTAGTATATTGTTAGTGTACGTTCAAAATTTCATTCAATTCGGTTCACTGGTTTCCGAGATATGACAGCTCAAAAATTAGTTGTCTAAAAAAAGGTGTTTTACCCGAACGGTTCTAACTTTGCGAAATATCAATCAATCGAGCCCAAATTTGTATCAATGATGCACATATAATAGGTTGACAAACAGACAAAATTTGAGATTTTTTGATGCACTCTATGAAAAGTTATAGCATGTTGAACTTTTTTGTGAGAGAAAAAAAAGTTGCCTATCCCAAACATTTTGGCCATCCCCTGTATATTCAATTTTTAATTTGTAAGTTTTCTAGCGTCGCCTTTTGGTGGAATTTTGAATCAAACTTTGACCAACCAAACAACTTTGCTGAAAACACCAACTCTCGAAGTTATCATTACCCTGAGATATATGAGATGGTAATGTTGTCAGTGTTTCGCCTGTTTGGCTCTGATATCATAGAAATTGTCGGTTTGAGTGGCATTTGATTAAGATTTAAAATTTTAATAAGATCGCAGTACAATAAAATTTACACACATTTTGGAATTATAGAGCGTTGATTTTGACCAAACATCGCCTCTCTCCGTCACTCAAGAGTCTACGTAGTTTATGAAGGGGGCCTCATGGCAATTTATGAATGATACCTTGAAAAAGGGCTCATACACAACGAAAAAAAAGTAGTTTTGAATATAGAACTACCTTTGTCCACTGCAGGAGCCGCCCAAGCCAGAGAAATTTGGTCTTTTCCATAGAACTTTTTTTTCGTGACGTTACAACGCCAACTTCAACCAGGTGAAACTCATATTTCATTTGAAACTTGTTCCGAATTTGAATAAATTTCATAGAGGTTGCTTTTCCGTGACGTTACAACGTTTAAAATACCTATACTTTGACCAACCATACGTCAGAGTTGTAAAGCATCACAATTAACATTCTTTGTACAATAAAAAATGTACAATGTGTGTTTAAAACACGGTAGCTTTGATGAATAGTGTGCCTTAATGCCTTAAAACCACGATTTTATTTTTAATCTTAACAGTCGTTCAATAAATATTTATTGTTACAATAATATCATGTTGAATACATTTTTGGACGACAAGAGTAATGTAGAATGTTATAAAAATGTGAAATATGCCAAATATCCACTTTAAAAAATGAGTATTGATGATACGGGGCCCGTAGAATGTGTATGTATGTCTATGTACAAAAAAGGTCTCTCACTTTTAAGGTATTTCCCATTGTTAGCGTATTATTGCTCGAATCGAACCGGAATTTTACCGCATTGATTGCTTTTGAAAATGGTCCGGATCGGTCAAGGCGTTCCGGAGTTATGGCCGTTTCAGTGATTAGGAAGAACTGTTCGTAAATGAAAATGAACCAAGCCTCATCATGCGACACATCAAACTGCGGCAATTTTTGTAACCTTTAGCATGGTTTTTTGGGGCCCATATAGCCGAGGCGGTAAACGCACGGGTATTCAGCATGACCATGCTGAGGGTGACGGGTTCGATTCCCGGTCGGTCCAGGATCTTTTCGTAAAGGAAATTTCCTTGACTTCCTTGGGCATAGAGTATCTTCGTGCCTGCCACACGATATACGCATGCAAAATGGTCATTGGCAGAGGAAGCTCTCAGTTAAAAACTGTGGAAGTGCTCATAGAACACTAAGCTGAGAAGCAGGCTTTGTCCCAGTGAGGACGTTACGCCAAGAAGAGAAAGAGAGAGAGCATGGTTGACGGATTGTATGGGGTATATTTGGTATGGGGAAGATGTCTGGAGTCCAAAAATGCCGACCAGAATTTCCAAGACGGCGGAATTAAATCCAAATTGGCGGCTTAAAGTTCAAGATTGCAGCATTTTTTTAAGAGTTTCAAAGAGCCCAAACATCAAAAACCAGATAAACGATATGATTTCTGGTGCCATGAAATGGATTTTCGTTAAATTCATCAAAATGCGATATTCATCAACATGTCCCTTGAGTTTTGTTGAAATGGATTTTCCGAAGGCACGAGGAAGGTGCTATCACCGCTAATTAGGGTTTTTACTTCCCGTTTGTTCTTAGAATCGATTCCAAGGCTGCAGGATAGTTGGGAGCGCGTAATGGGACCTAGTCTGTATTGGGAAATGATCACTTCCGTGAAGATCATCCTCGTGGATCCAGTTTAACTTGGAAGCGAGAGAGAGTGAGACAAAAGAGATGTCTATAGCGGTCAAGGAGCCTGAACTACAGTGGTAGTTAGTACCCGAGCAGGAATAGCAACAAAATAACATATCGAGGAATTAATCTTAAATAACATTATACCTCGATATGCCTTTCATTAGGTGGACATAAGAGGCAAAATAACAAAAATGAATACCATAATTTTGTATAAATAACACCTGAAAAACAACAAGTCACACACTTAAAATAAAGTACCGTATTTAGCTGTTCTATTTTCGGTAAAAGTTCAAATTACCGAATGTTCAGCAAAACATTACCGAAGTTCGGTGAAAAATTACCGAACGTTCGGTAAACTGAATCATCGGTAAAACTGTGTTGAACTTCGGTAATCCAAACTTTTACCGATAATAGAACAGCCGAACAAGTGACTCTAAAATAAGTGTGCTTGTTATTTCAACAAAGAATGCATATCATAAATTTCAAGTGGTCTATTTGTTATCCAGGAGGTATAAAATAACAAAGTAAAAACATTTCTTGCTATTAAATTGAACATTTTTCGATAGCTTCATGATGTAATAACAAATCTTGTCCTTCAGTTATATTCCCAGCTAAATCAACAATACCACATAAATACCTAAATTTGCTCAAATACCTCCAATTGTTATTGTGATGTTCTCATAACATTGCGTATACAGGTTGCTATTTGCACGGTATTTGTAAGGTATGCCCTTCTGCTCGGGTAGGCGATACATCGTTCAGCGTGACTATTGACTGCCCATTCCAGTAACAGTTGACACACTCTTCACGGAGAGACGAAACTACCCAAAAGTGAGTTCTTTCCACTCAACTTCGGGGTTGCGTGCATCAAGCCAAATTTGAGTTGATGGAATCGATGTTTTTGTTGGGTTGTTCCCGCTTGCTTCCATGTGAAAAAAATACCTAATTTTAAGTTTTTTCCACCCAACCGAAATTTTGACTAGGTTGTATTCACTCAAATTTGAGTACTGTGCTAGAAACTCAATGTTGGCTTGACGCACGGAACTGCAAAAGTTGGGCTGTTTCTCTCTTCACTCTCTGACAACAACAGAAAGAGCGCATGAAAAGGGAAATGAAAAAGAACTCAAAATTGAGTTTAAAAGTACCTAATTTTGAGTTTTTCAGTTTCTCCGTGTTGTATTCATACCACAGACAAACAGACGTAACACCTTGAACGAATTTCATGAAAATCCATCGCCCAGTTCACACTACCATCACCTGGTGGAAAAGTTGCACGAATCACTGTGTTGTGCCATATCGTCCACAGAAGGCGCTAGTGTGAAACGTCAAACGCATAGAAAAACGATGCGTGCGCCTCTGGTTGTGAAAGCCATAACTATGAAAATTTAAAATGATCGTTAAAAGCGTGGTCGATGGAAATTTAGCAAGTGTTACTTCTGTTTGTCTGTGTTCATACTATAGTCGATACTCGATAACAATAAATGTGAGTTTGTTGTTGCAATTCTTCATTGTAAGCTTCATTCACTACATTTGGATCATTCTTATATGAAACGTACAACTATCGAAATTACCCCCCATCCCACCGTTGCACATCGATTCCAGCTCAGCACATCGCGTTTCCCCCAAAACACGTAATACGCAATAGTCTACCCCACGCTAGAAAGTCATTCCACTTAATAGCTGCTGTGGTGAGACCACCAATCAAAATCAAATTAACTATTCAACTACTTACCAGCCCATACATATCTACCTACCTGACCTATACACGGTTTCAGGTCGTTTTGTCTCAAGCTGCAGTTAATCGAGCAGCAATCCATTCATTCCTGGAATAGTTTCACATGTAGAAGTTGGGCGTTCGCACGGTTTGTCATGCGATTGGCCCCATTTCTCGACGGCACTTGGCTCGATCCCAAGGATCGAAATAACTTTCCAGCATCATCATCATCCCCATCAGCCGGCACGGATCTCACCGAGCCTCCCCGGGCCGGGTCCAGACCGAGCCGGCCGGGGAAGCTGCAAAAACTGCATACTCATCATAATTAAATTATCGTCAATTTTCAGAACAATCAATTAGGGATCCAGGTTGGAAATTATATTTATTAAAATAAACGATTGGAGCTGATGATTAATGTTTTGGGTTGCGCTGGAATTCATAGTGTGGAACAGATTTGCACTCCACCGGTCGGACCCCAAACCAGGAAGCATTTGGATGTTTAGCTCCAATTAGGCGCGATAATTGGATTCCGATGAACAACATCGCAGCAGCAGCAGCAGCAAGTGCGCAATCGTTGGCTGCCGATTTTTCTTGCGAGAGGCGCCAGTCAACATCGACAATGGTTCGTTGAAATTCCCATCAATCGCGCAGTGTTGGTACGAATCGAATTCGCTGGAAAAACGGCTCGCCAGTCGGATGACGAAATACGGGTACGTGCCCGTCGTCAGCGCGGCGGCCGAGCCCGATCGCGTCGACCATGATGGTGTCAACGATAAGGCGAGGTGCGCGCGCCTGATTAGCCTGCTGAGTGCTGAAGAAGCAGAGTCGCACCTCTGCATGTTTGGATTCCTCACAAAGCGATTGGCGAAAGAATGGCCAACCGTATCATATTTTTTTTAGTAGTTCACAGAACTGCTGGGCAATTTGGAATTGTTTTCGAATAGATCTTTATCGGTAGTTGAATGAAGCACTTAAGGCCCTCATTACGGATTCGGCGGATGTTTCGGGGGCCAGTCGACGGGTGGTCCACTGGTTAACGACCTATTTTCGAATTCCCGTCAAAATTCGACGAGACAGTTCAATTATCTTTGTTTACGATGCTATTTGACCGGGTTTCTAATGTAGTTCCATGAATCAATTCTGAATACTTACGACAAACGTGTTCGCTGGTGAGGCACTTCAGCTAAGTCTTGTAAGGGCAATTCCTCAATTATTAACTAAGAAGATCATCTCAACTGATAAATCCATTCGGTGAAATCCAATTAGCTTCGCCCGACGTTCTTATCATCTGAATCCAGCTTGTTGCAATATTCTCATAAAAACACACAAAAAAACGCATAAAGTATAGCATGAGGATTAACAATTGTCGAGCCTCCTCCGAAAATTCTAATGGAATTACGACCAGATCATTGAGCATTAGTCAGACACCTTCGTGTCTCCAGGCCAACGCGTAGCCATTGCAAGAGGTAAAGAGGTAGGTTGTTCGACTAATTTAAACAAAAATCCACCGCCCGGAGGCCTCGAAGCCGGCCAATGGCAGCAAATCCAAACGTCGACGAACCGGCCTGAGACGGAGAGAGGTCCGGTTCTTAGAACTGACTTCTGAATTATTCTGCCGATTGGATTACCAACTGAAATTATCAGCTTTACCCAAACGACGGCGGTGGGTTGTTGCCTTTCTTGTCTGGTGTTTCTTCCAGGGCAGGATTTGAATGAACCCTTTTCCAAAACGAAGCACACCATCGACGGTTCTCGTTGGTGAACAAGGTTTCATATATTTCATTTGGAAGCTTATGAAAAGGATTCATAGAATGCACAGCGACTGATTTCTAAATCTAGGATTTATTTTTTCTTTACGAAACAAAAATCTTCTTCTTCTTCTTGACGTTACGTTCCAAGTATCAGCATCTCGCATAAGTGCTCCATAAGTCGTAGTGATTAATGACTGCTTTCTATATATACAAATTATCGCAAGTTCTCGCCCATGCAGTAAATACTTACTACTTGGTCGCCAATCACTACTCATCATGTGAAATATTTTAGTTTCAGGTCCTATTTAACCGCAAACGGCCATCCTGTGAGTATCCTGTCACGAAATGGCTTACCTTGCCCTGAGTTATTTATATCTTCAGCAGTCGTTCTTCTGGCGTCTTGAATAACCCTACGCAGCCTTCTGTGTTATATTGACACATTCTACCGTGACGTTACAAGCTTTTGACGCAATCGAATACGTAACTAATTAATGAGGCGTCCGATTTGAATGCGGTCTTCAGCAAAAATGTAGCTGATAGAGTAGCCTAGGAGTACCAAGGGTCAACTAACACTCTAGGGCACTTTGGGTAATGCTGCGTGCAATTGAATGAAAATCGACGTTTTCCCATAGTAATTCCCATACAAACATTCCCATTAGGGTGGCCCACACTTATATGAAAAACAAAAATTTCGAAAAATGTCTAGTCTTAGCTCCTAAATCAGTTGCTTTGGATTCCCAGAAGCTACGTTCAAAATTTGAGCGAAATCGGTTGAGCCTAAGGGGGCGCTCAAAACGCTTGAAGTTTGTAGGGTAAAACTGACTATGATATTTCCCCGAATTCCATTACCCCGAATGACCCATTTCCCCGAATTCCATTACTCCGAATATTTTTTTTTCTGAATTATAAATTTCGTATTTTCCAATACGAAGGAAAATCATGACGTTCATCCGGGAACGAAATAGCTTAGTCGATAAAACTTTATTCTGCCTATTTTTGCGATGAGAAAACCTAAGCATATGAAGCTCCTGGGACCCTTTGAACAGATCCCTGACCAGTATGATTAACCCTTATGTGACCGACAGGGTACCCGGGTACCCAGCGCCCATTTAAAATGCACGGTGTAGAAAAAGGCAAAAAATTTGTCGGACACATAACGGTTAAAAGAACAGGCAATAACCTAAAGAAGGAAAAAATCTCTACTCAACAATTGGTTTCGGATCATATGGACGAAAGAAATAAACTAATGTCATCATGTCACTCTTCCACATAACAATATAACTTGAAAGAACAGCCTATGATTAAAAGAAGGAAAACCCTCTGATGAAAATAATAACATTTGCGACGCCAACAAATTGCTTAAATTAATTATTAGAAAGAATAGCCTATGTTTGAAAGAAGGATACATAAGTGATGACCGCATAGTAGAATGTCCTTGAATGAAAGTTCTTTGGTAGTAAGGTCAGAAAGAACATCATATGCTCAAAGAAGGAAAATTTTTGTTGAAAATGGGGTGAAACACTTAGTGTACCGTTAACTACCCATAGCGGGTCTCGAGGTAGGCTTGTGGATAAATAATTTGGATATTGGGTCATTCGGGGAAATGGATCATTCGAGGTATTGGAATTCGGGGTAATGTCGTTCGGGGTAATGCCATTCGGGGTAATGGAATTCGGGGAAATGTCCTAAAGCCGGGAAAACTTGGCCAAATTTTGCCGCTAGGTGGCGCTGTAAACGTTCAATAAGTAAACCCTTTTGTATTATTGTAGGTGACTATATGCCAAAGAACTTTGTAGAAGACCGCGAAGTAATCCGACGGCTGTGAAAAAAGTTCTACCCTAGGCAAAGTGAGGCAAAGTATCGTCAAATGGGGTACCTTGCAACACTTTTCGACTTTGAATCAATATCAATGAAAATTCTAATATTTGACATATACTGTAAAGCATTGTGTACACTAATTACCACGAGTAGAATGCTATGCAGCACTTGATTTACCAAAACACGTTACCACCTAATCAGAAGGTGCGCAATACATGCTCGTTGCAAGTTACATACCTCATTTGTGAGGTAACTTGCAACACATGGCATGAAGCTAAGTTAGCTATCATTAAACTGCACAAATAAACAAGTACTCAGTCATATTATGAGTTTTTGATGAAATACATGAAAAATGCATAAAAAAAGCGTACACTAACCAACTCAAAAATATGAGTTTTCATGAAAGGGTTGGTAGTTATTACAAGTAAGGATATATCGTTTCACAACAGGTCTCACGCCTCTCAAACATAACATTTGTATGGATCTCGTTACTCCAGTACCAGTTACAAATGTCAACAATGCTTAATGTTGTTTCTTGAAAAGGTAGAGTGAGTAATCTTTAATTTATTTTCAGTGGTGTTTGGCTACTTCAGCTAAATTAACATGATTTAAACACCTTTTCAACTTTGTTAATATCAAAGCCGTTAATTTGGGCAATGCTTCTTTGGGCTGGCCTACTTAGACAGAATCTTCCACTCGCAGTGTTCCCAAAAAGTAAAGAGAAACATCAGTTCAAAAGATTTAAAGTCATATTTTAATGAATAACAATTTTTTTGTTGGTTTTACGTGTTAGGCGTCTTCGGCAACATGAAAAATGGCAATGTAATCGATATACATCCACATGAGGCCTGTCCACTTTTTCAAAAATATTCTCTGATTCTCAAGTCCCCCCCCCCATATTTTGATTGGTAACCAAAAAGAAGTAACTGGTCAAAATTTCAGTTAAATCCATTGAAATTCAGAGGTGCATCAAATCAATTTTGTGTTTTTCGACTATTTTGGAACTTCAAAAAATCATCTCTCTCTTCTTGGCGTAACGTCCTCATTGGGACAAAGCCTGCTTCTCAGCTTAGTGTTCTTTGAGCACTTCCACAGTTATTAACTGAGAGCTTCCTCTGCCAATGACCATTTTGCATGCGTATATCGTGTGGCAGGCACGAAGATACTCTATGCCCAAGGAAATCAAGGAAATTGTCTTTACGAAAAGATCCTGGACCGACCGGGAATCGAACCCGTCACCCTCAGCATGATCATGCTGAATACCCGTGCGTTTACCGCCTCGGCTATATGGGCCCAAAAAATCATAACTACACTAAAACTTGTCAAAAACTAATTCTACCGGTAGAAATAGAAAGATATACTTGTTTGTTACAAGTTCTCCGACCAACCTTTACCAATAAAATTAAAGGAAATGTATGTAATTATCACATTTGAAAAACTTTGAAATGTTGATTTTTCGATTGATTTTGTTCCGGAACACTTCAATATACGTAATAAGTTAAATATTTAAAAATGGCATCATATTCTCCAATGTTTTGTGGTTATTTGCTTCTTTGACATCAATGCTGTAGGAATTAAGCAAAAAATATTAAAATTCGGGAAAGCCGAAAACGTCCCAAAAGCTAGCTTTTTAGGGGCAATCACGTTGTGGCGCAAAACTGTATCGAACGTAGTAGCTTTGCTTCCTTGTAGTTTGCCTTGGCTACCCCTATCCCGGATGTCAACAAACAAGCGTGTTCACCGTGACGCGATTCAACTTTTTTCGCGCCAAAGCGTGATTGCCCCCGAAAAGCTAGTTTTTGGGACGTTTTCGGCTTTCCCGAATTTTAATATTTTTTTTTGCAATTTCTCATCGTAATAGGCTGTTTTACCTCACGCAAATCTGGCAGGAAAAGGCCTACTTTCCCACATCAAATAAACAGTGCTGTAATGGTTCATTACAACACTGATTTGCGTTGCGTAATGAACCATTACAGCACTGTTTTCAGTTTTGACCAACTTCTTGATGCTTTCTGGACGCCGTTTTGAAAAATTTTGACAACTGCACAGTAGAACCTGCTACGATCAGATTTTCTTAAACATGGCTACGAGCATCAGTGTGCAGTTTGTTGAAAAATTTGGTTGAAAACTATCCTCAAGCGGTAGTTTTTGAACTTGCAAAATAGTAGTTTACGCAACAAGGTGCAGAATGAAGATTTTTACAGCACGAGTTGTATACTTATCCAACGAGGCTAGCCGAGTTGGATAAGTACGACGAGTGCTGTAAAAATCGAGTTCTGCACCGAGATGCGTACAACGTTTTTTTGCAATTTCATAAATTGCGTGTGCTCAGTTGAATTTGATTCAAATGAGCTCAAATTTTAGTAGGACAATCAGAGCCCAAATTGGCATCCATTAAGCATAGGGGAGCGAAAATTTCAAAATTTGCATCGGTCTATTGGGCATTCAACTGAAATTATTCACTCCATCCAAGTTCAGAATTGATGTTTATGATTGCTTTAAAACGATCGTAAACTAAGTTAAACTTTCAACAAAAATATAAATATGGCAGTCCTTAACAATGTTTACAGGTCCCGAGCAAAAACAAATGAGTGGAAATTTGAAAATAAGCGCGTTACGTAATGAATGAATGATCCTTTTCTATTATTTCTATAAGAAATATCGTGAAATGAAAATAAATATTAGACATTTTTGTCAATTTCAACTGTTGCATGTTACCCCATAGTGGTTATCGAATATGATAATGATTTTTTACATTACTTAGTCGATAATTTTATCAAACTTTTATCGTTTTGCTAAGCTTACTATTAAATACCCTAACTACGAGTAGCACTTATCACACTTACCATAAGAAAGAGATAAAACACGATTTTCATACTTGTTTGTATGGCATAAAATAAGCAAACCGTTTTAACAGTGTACGTAAACAATAAAGAAAGGAACGCAACTGATTTCTCTGCTAAAATAATCTTCGGCATACATAATCTCAATAACGGAAACAGTAGAGCATATTAGCTTTCTGCGCTTTCATTATTATGAGAAAATAGTTCACATTTACTGTATGTCATCGTGTTGCAAGTTACACCGCTGTTGCAAGTAACCCCGTTTGACGGTATTGAGATTTCATTATTGATATTATTCCTTCACATGTATTGGAAAAACAACAATAAAGTTTATCCTCACTTCACTTAGGGTATAACTTTTTTCTCAGACGTTGAATCACTTTGCGGTCTTCGACAAAGTTGAAAACTTAAAATTTCTGCATACATTTGGCCCAGTTCTCCCATACAAACTTCAAGCGTTTTGAGCGCCCTCTTAGGCTTAACTGATTTTGCTCAAATTTTGAACGTAGCTTTTGGGAGTCCAAAACAACTGATTTAGGAGGTAAGACTTAGCATTTTTCGAAATTTTTGTTTTTCATGTGGGCCACCTTAATTCCCATACAAATTTTGGGAGAATGCATAAAATCAGGTTACAAATCGAATAAGTGGTGTGGAGCAAAAATGCTATTTTGAACGACGCTAGTGGGTAGGTGTCAGGCCCTGCGAGCCATCCATAAAAATACAAGCACCGGAAAATTAACAAGAGAAGAATGTGAACCGATACCAATGGCGACGACCACAGCGACAAAATGAGACTTGCGATTGGAAGCTCGGTACGTGGAGCTGCAGATCCATCAACTTCATTGGGAGCACCCGCATACTCGCCAATATACTGAAGAACCGCGGGCTCGGAGTCGTGGCGCTGCAGGAGGTTTTTTGGACAAGACCTATGGTGCGAACGTTTAGAGGCAATCATACCATCTACCAGAGCTGCGGCAACACACGTGAGCTGGGAACAGCTTTTATAGTGATGGGCGACATGCAGAGGCGCGTGATCGGCTGGTGGCCGATCGACGAAAGAGTGTGTAGGTTTAGGATCAAGGGCCGATTCTTCAACATCAGCATAATAAACGTGCACATCCCTCACTCCAGAGGCACTGATAATGACAAAGACGCATTTTACGCGCAGCTGGAACGCAAGTACGACCGCTGCCCAAACCACGACGGCAAGATCATCACAACCGACGCTTGAAAAGTTTAGTGCCCACCAGCTGACGAAGGAAAATGGCCTATGCCTCATCGACTTCGCCGCCTCCAAGAACATGGCCATTCGTAGCACCTTTTCCAGTACAGCCTCCCGTAGGTATCGTTACACCAGTCCACAACAAACGGAATCGCAAATCGACCACGTTCTGATTGATGGATGGCACTTCTCCGATATTATAGACGTCAGGACCTATCGTGGCGCCGATATCGACTCTGATCACTACCTGGTGGTGGTCAAACTGCGTTCTTCGTTAATGCTGTAACGGCGGCCGCCCGGTACACGCTAAGACCGCTCAGCACTAAAGTGTATAATTTCCAGACTACACCAAAAATGTGTAACACTTACACATTCACAAAAACAGCTCCTGCGTCCGCAAAATCGTGAAATTCGCAAAAAATGTTGTACGGCAATCTAGCTAGGTTTACTAGTGACTTTAGTAAGCAAAAAAAAATCGATATTTCGCATCTAGAAGAGTGTACGAGCTGTTTTTGTGGATGTGTAGCTGTTATACATTATTGGTGTAGTTTGGAAATTATGCACTTATGAGTAGGTCTTACACATTTTAGGTGCTGAGCGGTTTTATCGTGTAAGATCTAGAGCGACTGAAGCTACCGAATGTCGCCACTGCATTCGCGCAGAATCTCGAGGACGAGCAGGGATTGGCGGCATGCACCGTGCGGTGCGAAAAAAGCGTGTGTTTCACACAATCGCAAGGGCTCGTCTCCCGTTTTGCCGAGAGACAAGAGACGTATGAGTGAGAGCTTTCGTAATTGTGCGAGAGACAATCGCAGCACTAGCTCCACGGCGCAGGGAGTAATGCACGGTGGTTGGACTGTGCTTGTCTCCAAACAGAAAAAATCATTTAATAAATTGATTGAAGAGTTTGTGTTTTCGGCAAAGTTGTTAAGCTTGTCAAGGGCTGACAAGTGATGGGTCGTTTGATTCGAAATTTTTCCAATCATGCGTAGCATCGAACCAAGTGCAAAGTACGGAGACAAGCACCGAGAGAGTGCATACGACAGAGCGTGAGAGACAGGAGAGCTCCAGCGCGCGGCAAAGTAAGCGAGCAACACATAACCGATTGCGCGTACTCGTCTCCTTCTGGTTTGTTGTGCTGTCTCGTAGCAGAGTGTGCGGCACGCAAAGAGTTTTGAGTCGCACCCTCGATGTGGCCCATCTGGAGGACTGCTGGAATACAGTCAAAGCAGCCATCAACAACGCAGCCGAGAGCACTATCGGGTTCGTAGAACGGAGCCGACCAAACGATTGGTTCGACGTGGAGTGCAGAGCGGTTCTGGAGAAGAAGGACGCAGCGTGAACGGTAATGTTGCAGCATACAACCCGACAGAATGTTGAGCAATACAGACAGAAACGGAAGCAGCAGACCCGTCTCTTCCGGGAGAAAAAGCGCCGCCTGGAAGATGCGGAGTGCGAGGAAATGGAAGTAGTATTTTCCAATCTATTCCATGAATCCTTCTAAATTTTTCGTAGAGTCAGATTTGTTTTTTCATATTTATGAAAAAAAGCTTTTAATTCATGCTATCAATTATCGCAAAAACTTTTTCCCAATAGATCCCGAGTGAACCAAACACCCAACAACAGTATTCGGTCATCGTCGGCAATGTGCGTGCCGTGCATGTTTCTGCCCGCTAAGAGCAGATCACAGCCGCGCAGGTATAATTTGCACTCGTTTCCAGGCAGTAATAACACACTAACAGCCCTCAAATTAACAGAAATGTGTTCAACAACTTTCAGCTCGATTTGGGGAACTCGCCGGTCTCGGCTGTGGTGGTGGCGGCGAGGACCGCGAAAAATTGCTCGGCGCTTGTGCTTGTTCACAGCCAGGACCTCTAGGCGAGAGGATCTCAATCTCAAACAGATTAGGGCTTTGCACAGCTCAGCATCAGCACACAAACGCATTGAAGGAAGCGTCAGCAAAGTGGAAAATTGCTCTGCTTGCCTGAACTGGGATCCTCTGAATGTTCGTGATCATGCCATTGCCGAAGTTGCTGTTTTTTTTTTCGTACTGGCAATAATGTGAACAACAAACACAAAAAAAGTTAGAACAAGGAAAACACTTGATGCTAAAAGCCTATAATTTTGTACTCGAAAACGGACGCCCATGCGAGGGTAATTAATTTGCTGCATCCGCTGGGTTTTGGGCTTTTTGTTTCTGGACATGGCGAGTTCTCTGTTATGCCAATACACACTGATACGCGCGCGATACACGTCTTCGCGCACAAAGGTATGGGATATGGGACGAAACAAGTGCTCGTGAAGCTAGTAAATATCACTGTGAAACAAATCAGCTTGTAATCGACTTGGCTTACAGAATTCTCGCTAGATGCCTTGCTCTGAACCCGAGCAGAGTCTAACAACAAAATGATAGCAAATCGAAAACTCGATTTGTATTCAGCAACAAATTGACATCACATTTTGATTTCAAATTAAGATTTCATTTTGCTGTCAATTTAAACTATTAGAAACAATAAGTTTTTAAGTTATTTCTAAACTTCTAGGCAACCTTGCATAATACCTCTAAGAAAATACAATTAGTGTAGTTATCAGATATCAATCGGAAAACCCCTATATTTAACGATTTTTCCATTTTTTCATACTGATAGCAAAAACAGTTATCAATTTGCTATCACTGATAGCAGGAATTGATTTTAACTTGCTGTTACGGGAACATTTTTCTGCTCTCATTTTTGATGTTTTAACCGTTAAAACGACCAAAACGACAACAATCTGAGTTATCATAATTTGCAATATCACAACATCAAAATTTGTTTTCAATTTGCTGTCAGACTTTGCTCGGAAGGCTTGTCATTGCTAAATACTTTTTTATATTGATATTTTTCAAATTTTAATTGGCTTAATATTAAGTAATAGTTTGGATAGTCCAAGTTATTATGGCTGTTTCGTGGTTAGTTGTTAAATAAAATTTAAAGTTTTAAAGAAGAGATTCAGGGGACTTAGGGTACCTACAGACCAGTCAAGGGGTTGTCCAAACATGCCATGTTATGGGACTGCAAAGGCCCTGACAGGCGCAAACTGTGCTGGAGATGCAGCGCTGAAGGCCATAAGGCGCAAGGCTGCACGAATCTACCCATTTGTATGTTCTATACCGGGAAATCCGTGAACAACAGACATCCAACGGGTGGTCCAAGGTGCCCTGCTTTCAAAAAGACCGCAGTGAACAAATCACAGTGCAAGTAACGCAGCTGAACCTGAACCACTGCGACATGGCTCAAAAAACTGCTTTGTCAGGCAGTTTCTAGGTGGAGGACAGATATCGGCATCATAGCAGACCCATACCGAGTACCCGTCGGCAACGACAATTGGGTCGCGGATGGGTCCATAAAAATGGCGACGATATGGACGACGGGTCTTTTCCCGTCCAGGAGTTGGTGTCTACTACCTATGAGGGCTTCCTGGTCGCCAAAATAAACCGGGTCTTCTTCTGTAGCTGTTATGTGCCTTCGCGGTGGTCAATCGAGCAGTTCACGCAGATGCTGAACTGCATGACGACCGTGCTGACAGGGCGAAAGCCGGTGGTAAAAGCGGGTGACTTCAATGCCTGGGCCGTGGAATGGGGAAGCCATTTCACGAATCAGCGGGGTAAGATCCTGCTAGATACACTGGCTCCATGTCGACCTGGCTAATATAAGTACCAAGAATACCTTTAGTCGGATCGGTACGGAGTCGATTATTGACGTTACTTGTTGTAGTCCTGGCCTAACAAGTAGTTCGAACTGGCCGATAAGAGTAAGCAAAAAGGCCTGCTTCGACCCGAGCAGGAATGAATAACTGACACATAACTGGAGCATACCAAAGTCAGTTATCATACCAAAACCAGGTATTGGTCGGTTGTCCAGGTATTGAAAATAACTTATTTTGGTATTTTTAAGGTATTGATAGAATACCTCAACGAGTTCATTTCATTTCATTTTTCATTTATTTAGTTCACATCAAATTCATGATAATACTGAATCAACAATTTGCCGCCATAATACTCGATTTGCAGCTGCAGCTCTCCATCCTCGGTCACGCCCAACACTCGCCAGATCACGCTCCACCTGGTCCGCCCATCGTGCTCTCTGCGCTCCACGCCTTCTTGTGCCAACCGGATCAGTTGCAAACACCAGCTTTGCAGGGTTGTTGTCCGGCATTCTTGCAACATGCCCTGCCCACCGTATCCTTCCGGCTTTGGCCACCTTCTGGATGCTGGGTTCTTCTCTTGTTGATTTTCCGGTGCTAGTCTTTTTTACGGCTGGCTCGCAGGGCCTGACACCAACCCACTAACCCAGGGAGCTGGGCTTACCTTCCCGGAAGCTACGGGTTCTGCATTGGCATTTCCTCCAACTACAGTGCTAAATAGCTAGGCTCGAGCGCCAGTCTTCGCCGGGGGTGGTGTTTTTAATGGGCGCCCAGGAGATAATATTTTACCTGAGCTTCCACCCCCACCTCAACGAGTTATTATTTTGGTTTTGAGGACTGATTCAGGTATTATTCAATTATGTAAAAATCGCTATTTGTTTGGAAAAATCGCCGATTATTATTTAGGTATTACCATACCTGAAGTCATTATTCGCGTGTTATGCACAGGAAACACATCAGTTTTTTTTAAGGTATTTTACCTCTTATGCAGGGCTTCTTAATACCTCATTCAGGTTGTAGGTATTTGTTTTTGCATACCTGAGTTTGTTATTCTTCAGCTATTTTCTCCTGCTCAAGGAGGGCGCATTCAGGATCGCTAGGTTGGGCTCCAGAGTCGAACGGCAGTGCGCGTGGGACAGTTCCACCAAAGGAAGGTGGACCCACAGGTTGATTCCGAGGGCAGATAATTGGTCAAGAGGCACCATGAGGAAGTAACATTCCACCTGACTCAGGTGGCTTCAGACCACGATTGCCTTAGACAGTATCTACACCGTTTCAGTCGTGCGAGTTTTTCCGAATGTTTAGTTTGTGCTGGTTTAAAGGAAACAGTGAAACATGTTTTGTTCGTGTGCTCGTGTTTCGAACGATGCGTGACCTTATACTTGTCAAATGTGGTGGGGGCACGATTCCGAACCTTGTCCAGAGATTGTGTGAAGACTAGCTTGGCTGGAATGCCGTTTCTTCGGCTATCGCTCAATTTATCTCAGAGCTATAAAGGAGATGGCGCGTGAACTCCACGAGTGGCTAGATCAGGTGCAAATCAAAAGATGGTTCAAGGGTTCGGGTCGGCTACTCAGGTACACTGATGCTCCGTGGGGTTACCGCACGGAGAACTTTGTAGTAGCTGAGCTATTGCGATGTTGGTGTACTAGGTTGGATCCGGGCCCGTGGATGGAAAGGGATCCCCAGCAAGGTCCGGGCAGGTGGCAAGTTCTTCTGTGCGGTAGACGCGGTATCAGTGCTTGAAGTAATGCCTTCTTGTTGATCCCGGAAATAAAGAGCTGTTGGAAATGGTTCAGCGGGTCAGTGATGTAGTCCTACCTCCTTCGTTGTCTGTTGCGGAATACACCCTTAACCCGGGAGCGGTCGCATCGTGTACTGGATATACGCATCATGAAAAATGTTCGCATGTGGTACAGAGCGTGAGCGGGGTGTCGCTGCAGGTAGTCAAAGACGCGACTGCTCGAGGGTTAACATGGTTCTGGTATTCCGTTGATCTAATCCTTCATGGCCTGATGCTTGTTCTAGTGTTGAATTCCACCCAGTCTGCAGGTACACTGCTGGTCAAAAAACTGCGAATTTGTCGTTTTTTAAACATTGTGAGCTGCTGTTTTTTATTCCAATTAAATAAACCAACATTCGTCCAGTTAGCTTTTTTATGGTATTGCCCTACTTACCGTAGAGCAGATAAAGTTTCAATCAAACAAACTAAAAAAAATATTATGTTAAACATAAGAAGAAAGTATAATGCGATTTTAAAAAGACGAATGAGAGTATAAGCTTTGAATTAACTTCAGAAACAATAAATCACTTTTTTCCCACAGGATGTACCATCCAGAATCAGCAACATACATCATATATATTTATAATCAGTGATTGCGCCGTAACCGTGAGATTTTATCACTAGGATCGCTCACACATAGGCTAAACCCCTTATTACAAACATGCGCGTAATTGTGATGAATCAGCCAATTTCTTTCATGACAATCTAAGGCAACTTCCTCAGCCGAAACCACAAACTCGAATTAATCGCTTTGCAACTATTGCCATGCCATTCCCATCGCGCAAACTTTCCCAGAACACGATCATCTCAGTTCCATGAATGAACCAGTTATATGATGAATGAGTCTTCAATCAAGTGGAGGATCTCATAACATCCCGTTCACAGTTTCGCCAAAGCATCTAAACGTTTCCGTGCACCAAAAAAAAAGAGCAGATACCGCCCCTCGTCATCGGTGGCGTTGGAACTCCGGCAAACACGTAATCGTCAATCAACCTTCAATCCACTACTAGAGGCTTATATTGTCCGACAACACCATAATTCTCCGTTCCGCCTCGAACCTCATTGGACGACCTTTTGCGCCGGACACTCGGAATTACTGTAACGGCCGGTGCTGCTCTGGTGCCGTATAATTTTCGATCTTTGATAAATCTAATTATAATAAAGGATTAGGAAATTTAATAATAACCCGTACAATTAGCTGGGAAGATTAACATTAAACATTTCAAATTAGACGTCATTAAGTGTAATTTGCTGTTTATATTGGCTGAATGAGTCTCCTTCCACAACAACAACAACGCAACGGAGCTGTGGCACTGCGCGATGCTGACCGGTTCGGATGGGCTGCTGCTCCTAATATCGCGTGTTCTCGTCCATCTTGGTGGGGTTTGTGGTTTCTTCAGGTTCGTTTCGATTTCCAACTCGTAAGTGGGTCCGAAAAATTATGATCGACCTGCCAATGACTACGCACAGTGGTCCGGCAATAGGGAAATTTTGGGCAAGCTTTGTGGCATAATTGGAACTATAATTGGTCATAGGGATCCGTATATTCGCCTCATTCAACTTTTATGTACTCTGCCTTACGGATTGGAGTAGAGAAATCTGTTGTCAACAAGTTGTCTTAATCGTGCTTTTGTGAGTTTAAGAAATGTATTGAAAAACCTCAGATTAGTCCACGCATCAAAATCCGAAATTTCAACTCAAACGCAGTACGCAGTGTGCATTCCATATTGCTGTTCGTCAGTGAAACTTGGTATGTATCAGTAGAAAACACTCAACGGCTGCAGGTTCTTATCTACACATGCCTGCGGTATACAATTCGCGCATGGTGGCCTCACAACTAGATCTTCAGCACGGACGCAGGGTCTGAAATAAAATCTGTAAGCAATACGCATACTGGAACCAGGCAGGACATCGGTTCAAAGGCCTGCCCAGAGGCTCATGGTGGTGAACGCTCATAAAAAATATCGAAGTCAACATAAACTTGACCAAGGCGATACCCGAGCAGAGTCTAACAACAAAATAATAGCAAATGGAAAACTCGATTTGTATTCATCAGCAAATTGATATCACATTTTGATATCAGTTGGTCTTGACTAAATTTGATTTCAAACTTAGATTTCGTTTTACTGTCACTGTCACAAAAACTATTATAAAAAAATAAGTTTTTAAGTCATTTCAAAACTTCCAGGCGACCTTGTATAATTACTCTAAGAATATACCATTAGTGTAATAAGATAGCATTTAGGATTTCATATCAATCTAAAAAACCCCTATATTTAACGATTTTTCCATTTTTTCGTACGGATTGCAAAAACGTTCTCAATTTGCTATCACTGATAGCAGGAATTGTTTTCAACTTGTTGTTACAGGAACATTTTTCTGCTCTCATTAAAACATCAAAACCGTTAAAACGATCAAAATGACAACAACCTGAGTTATCATAGTTTGCAATATCACAACATCAAAATTTGTTTTCAATTTGCTGTTAGACTTTACTCGGGTAGCGGATGGAGAACTTTCACTTTGGTCCTCTGAACCACTACAGGTACACAGGACTGAAAGTAATAAGTAGAAACAGCAGTTTGGCAGAACTTTGGCAATTTCGAAGATGAGAGGGGAATATACCGACAATAACAACGATCGTTGGAGATTCTGGAGTTGGACGAGTAGAAGAATGGATTAAAAGGGTGGGCAATCACGAGCCTGTCACTAATCAACTAGCTGTGTCGGAGGCAACCCGGGAGCTACTTGACAGCTGCCGAACAACGTCAGCGTACCTAAAAATTTTGGTCCGGGTGGTACTGTCAGATTCAAAGCGGCAAGCGCTACTTTTGATAAGGACGCAAACCGACAATAACAAACCGAACAAAAAATATTAAAACATTAAACATTTGTTGTTTCCGCTTTTTTTGTGGTAGGTAAATGCAAATTAAGTGCGGCATGATGAATTTGTTTACGAAGCGAAAATTATATCTATAAAACAAGTAAAGGCAAAATAGTCGGCTTTTATAAAATTAATAAAAAACTCATGTTTTCTTCTAGCGCGGTTATTAAGCACCAGCAAGTAATAAATTAGGTTACTTATGCTAACATTTTACAGCTCATATCTGGTGGCCAATCCAAAATGAAAGTTAAAAATAATCATTTGCAGATTTTTTTTTCGAGTTTGATCTTCGGTTTAGTCTAGCATGCACAGTCACCAATTAATATGGAAGACCGTTTAAACATGTGTTTTTATTACATTTTTTACAACAACAAAAAGAAAAATCAAAACAATTTCAATTTAATGAACATTAGTTTTTGCACTTCTGTTGAATACGTCCTTTTGATACGAAACGCTAGCCTCTTGTTGGCTTCCACTCACCACGAAACAAAAAGTTGTTTTCGCATGGACAAAAATTGTTGCGTCAGTGAAGGATGGACCCGTTGTTTACGAACAGTAGCGACATCTGCGATTTGCAAGTAGGTACGCGAAACTGAGCTCATCTGTCAAGTTACGGGGGGGTTGGTCGGAGGTCTGTGGCACAGAAGGATGCTTAATCCGCCACCATCCTTCAGGTCGAAGTGATCATGAAAGTTCTGCTTCCACCTTTGGATAACCTCATGTCCGGCCGTCAGGGGGCTCCCCTGCTTTTTCCTGCATACTTCCTCAAGCAACACACATGGTCACCTAACAGTCACGGCAGCGCAGGTTGGAGTTGCGCAGTAAGTCACAATGACCTCTGTGCAACCCTTACATGCACCGCCGTGACTGTTTTGTAACCCTGTATGTTGCTTGGGTCGGCTCGCAGCACGAAGCCGTTACTAGATGTATTGAGCTCCCGATAGAACTTCAGTGTTTCTTGAGACGCCGTTTTTGAGTTTTAGATCAATATCGAGTTTTATAACTTTTTAAAATATGGAATTTGATAAAATTCAAATATCTTGCGTTTTGATCAACCAATTTTAAATCTTTTTCCATAAATCAAAAGCTGAATATAATACCATTCGATCATCTGAATGGAGCTTTTGCGTCAGATTGATGAAATTCAAGATATTGACGAGTTTTAGGGACGATTTCCTTAAATTTTAGCAAATTTTCCAAAAATATATGAAGAAATGTATTTGTTTTTCAATGAGAAAAAAATTATTTAAGAATTCTTTCTCAACGTTTATTTGACGGTTCTACCCCGTTAGGCCGAAAGCCGTGAGGCCGAATGACGTTAGGCCGAAAGGGTCGTTAGGCCGAAAGGGTCGTTAGGCCGAATATGCCATTAGGCCGGATGGGTCGGGTCGCTAGGACGAACTGGTTACTAGGCCAAATGGGCTGTAAGGTTGAATGGTTTGCTTAGGCAACTCGATTGTAAAAAACTGTTTAATGTTTGAGGGAAACGGTCTTCAACCTTGAAATTTTGGCTGGCTTTGAATGATTAATTAAATTAACAACTAATAGTTTTTCGCGGTTTTAAAGTCTAAATTATAGTTACACTGGGAACAAATTCATATTTCCAGTCCGAGCATGATTAACAAGATTAAGTGCAATTTAATCGAGTTCTTTAAAACTTAGAACAGCCTATGTTTAAAAGAAGGAAAAATCTTCGATGAAAAAGTTTTTTTTAACTCTGTTGAGGGCTGTAACCTTCATAATGAGTAAAATATTTAATCTAGAAAGAGCAGCAGTAGACTACCGCCGTGAAACAGAACAGTTAAACTAGAAAGAGTTTAGAGCAGGGCTGCCCAACGTACGGCCCGCGGGCCGGATCCGGCCCGCGAGGACATTTTGTGCGGCCCGCGGCACGATTGGAGAAAATCAATAGAACTTAGCCCAAGGAATAATATTTCTGAATATTTTCCTTTTACAATCGAAATGTATTTTGAAAATTTTAAAAATTGAAATTATTTTTAAAAGTCATCTCATCTTCTTGGCGTAACGTCCTCACTGGGACAAATCCTGCTTCTCAGCTTAGTGTTCTATGAGCACTTCCACAGTTATTAACTGAGAGCTTCCTCTGCCAATGACCATTTTGCATGTGTATATCGTGTGGCAGGCACGAAGATACTTTATGCCCAAGGAAGTCAAGGAAATTTCCTTTACGAAAAGATCCTGGACCGACCGGGAATCGAACCCGTCACCCTCAGCATGGTCATGCTGAATACCCGTGCGTTTACCACCTCGGCTATATGGGCCCTTATTTTTAAAAGTGTATTTTGTAAATTTTATAAAGGTTTAAAAATATGCAAGCATTTGGTTTGAGTTTCCTATAGATTTGATGTAAAAGATTCTCAACAGTAAAATGAATGTGTTTGTGAAAATTCTCTTAATAAGATTGTAAAACAAAATAAAAACATTACGTAATCAACTTCAAGTAATTTTGAAAAAAAAACATGAAAAATTAAATCACAATTTTTTAACCTTTCAGAGATTTTATTTTTGTGCCAATCAATAGCACTGTCTGGTACTACATAGGAACATGCCATTTAAATTTCCTAAATACTGTTCCAAGCTGTAATATTGTGCAAGAATTTTCAAAAAAAAATTTCAAATTTCATTATAATGTTTCTAACTGAAAAAGGGGTCATTCCTATTAAACTAGTTTAGAAAATAAAACGAAAATCGTGAACTTCTATCAAAGACCAAATTTTTTTAAGCACAATTTAGCGCTGATCTAGAAACCGTGCTTCAAAAATTTTTGAGTAGAACAGTTTTTAAGTTTTAGCTTAATATCGAGTTTTAAAACTTTTTAAAATATGGAATTTTCTAAAAGTTCAAAACACAAAATTGTTCAACCAATTTAAAATCTTTTTCCATAAATTAAAAGCTGAATATAATACCATTCGATCATTTGAAGGCAGGTTTTGCGTCAGATTGATGTAATTCAAGATATTGGCGAGTTTTCTTCTTAAATTTTAGAAAAAAATTCCATTCTTTCTCAACGTTCATTGGACATATCATATGTAGGCGAGTTACAGTAAAAAATTCAGCTCAATCGGAGCATTGATTACGGAGAATAAGATGTGTGAAGTAAGCGTTTTTGCTTAAAAATAAAATAAAAATCTTTCGCATTTTCGAACTCAGGGCATGATTCTCCAGCAGAAACGATCGAGTTCAAAAATGCTGTGAACTAGTGTTATCTAGCAATGCTCAGAAAAGATAAAAAAAATAATGTATTATTATCGAATTTTTATTTATGGCCCGTAGACTGGTATGGAACTTCACCAGTGGCCCGCGGCCGAAAAAGGTTGGACAGGCCTGGTTTAGAAGATGTAAAATTTCAGATGAAAAAGTTGATAGCTATAATACGTATGAGTAAAACAGCCTATGTTCAGAAGAAGAAGGAACTGTGATGAAAATGAATCTTTATCATGAAAAAAAGAACAGCCTATTTTCAAAAGAAGGAAACATTTCCGATGAAAAATTTAAAAGCTGTTATGTTCATAGTGAGTATAACAGTTAGGCTAGAAGAAAAGCCTATGTACAGAAGAAGGAAAAACTCTTATGCAAAAATTGATGGCTGTAATACTTATAATGAGTAGAATAGTTAAACTAGAAAGAACAGCCTATTTTCAAAAGAAGGAAAAATCTCTGATGAAAAAATTAATTGCTGTAATGCTCATACTCAGTAGAACACTAAAATTAGAGAGCCTATGTTTAGAAGAAGAAAAAATCTCCGATGAAAGATTTAAAAGCTGTAATGCTTATAGTGTGTATAACTGTTAGAATAGAAGAAAGCCTATGTACAGAAGAAGGAAATACTCTGATAAAATACTTAATGGCTGAAATATTTATAATGAGTAGAATAGTTAAACTAGAAAGAAGAGCCTATTTTCAAAAGAAGGAAAAATCTCCGATGAAAAATTTAATTGCTGCAATGCTTATAGTGAGTAGAACATTAAAACTACAAAGAACAGCCTATGTTTAAAAGAAGGACAAATCCCCGATGATAAATTTCATAGCTGAAATGCTATATTTGATCTTAACCACTTATGCTGACAGTTTTTTGCTTTGCGCTGTTTTCTTTTTTGTATCCTGCTCATGGTAGAATGAAAAGCATGACGATGTTGACGCTTTTAGGTTAGGTATAATAGCCTTTTTGATTTGTATTACATTCATTTGCAAGTAGTATATTTATGTATGTTGACAATGTTATTATGGATTCGGTTGGAAATCAAAAAACTTTTTTTGAGAAAAATATTTTTGCTAATTTTGGATTATTTACAACATACATCGGAAGTGACGTATATCATGATAGTGCATCATTGAACGCACACAGCGCTCCACACCCGGTACTGAAAAAAAGTGTCGCTAGTCAAAACGTCGCTATTCGGTTTGATGCTGGCGCCATAATACTGTATTGAATATCTTTATCCTGTCGATAGCTTTGGCTGTGCCCGTTCACCATAACTCTTTGTTTCTAACTAAAAATAAGCTTTTTCGAGATGCTGTCTTATAAACCTTTTCTACTTCGCCTCCTGAATTGATTTCTCCCAGAGTTCCCCAATGATGTCGACTTTTCTCATGTTTATTTCGTTTTGTGCAATATAAAACGTGACAACCTATTCGGCCCAACGACCCTTTCGGCCTAACGACCCATTCGGCCTAACGACCCATTCGGCCTAACGACTCTTTCGGCCTAACGACTTTTCGGCCTAACGACTTTTCGGCCTAACGACCCTTTCGGCCTAACGGCATTCGGCCTAATGGCCTTCGGCCTAACGGCATTCGGCCTAACGGCTTTCGGCCTAACGGCTTTCGGCCTAACGGCTTTCGGCCTAACGGCCTGCTCCCGTATTTCTCAAAAGAATTACATATATTTCAAAGAAGGGAAAATCTCTGATTATGTTGTTAGCAGCTGCAATATAAACATTCTCCAAAACAACATGACTCGAAAGAACAGCTCATGTTTGAAGAAGGAAAAATTAACAATAGTTCTTTGAAACGCATCATTAGCCTTTTCACTAAGCCTTTTCAAAGCAAAGGCTCATGTAGCTGATGCGGTAAGCGCAAAAATAATCAGCAATACCATGCTGAGCGAGACGCGTTCGATTCGCGGTAGGACCAGAAACTTTTCACTATGCAAATTTTAATGACTTCCTTGGGCGTTAAACGTCTTCGTGCCTGTTACAAGCTAAGAAGCTGATTTTATCTGTAAACGGGGTGTAACGCCAAGAACAGGAAGAAATGTTTTAACTTCTTTATGCATTTTCGTATTTTCAGCCTTATGTTATAGTTTCCTAATTTCAGCCTTTCGTATTTAGCCTTTTGTACATTCAGCCTTTTGAGATTCAGCCTTGTGTTACTATCCCAAATATACACATATTGCATGGTTTTGGAACCTAAAACTCCATTAAACAGCCGCCATATTGAATTCTCAGCCGCCATTCTGGATTTTAGACAAAAATCTTGGAAACTAAGGTCGCTATTTTTGACCTCCAGACATCTTCCCCATCCTAAATATACCCATTGCATGGCTTTAGAGCCTAAAACTCCTCTAAACAGCCGCCATCATAAATTAGGAGCCGCCATTTTGGATGTTAGACCACCATCTTAGATATTGTGGTTGCCCATTTTTTACTTTGACATCTTCCCCAGACCCATATTGCACGGTTTTGGACACTAAAACACCATTAAAATGTTGCCGTTTTGAATTCTCAACCGCCATCTTGGATTTCAGTCCGCCATTTGGGATATTCTGGATGCCATTTTTTGTCTCCTGACATTTTCCCCGTATCAAACAAACCCATATTGCATTGTTCTGGAGCCTGAAACTCCATCAAACAGTCCACGTTTTGAATTCTCAGCCGCTATCTTGGATATTCTGGTCGCCATTTTTTGTCTTCTGACATCTTCCCCGTACCTAATATACCCATATTACATGGTTTTGCATGGTTTTCTCAGCCACAATCTTGGATTTTAGACAACAATCTTGGAAACTGAGGTCGCTATTTTTTATCTCCTGATATATTCCCCATCCTAAATATGGGTATATTACATGGCTTTAGAGCCCAAAACACCATTAAACAGCCGCCATCTTGAATTTGGAGCCGCCATCTTGGATTTTAGACCACCATATTATAGTCGCCAATTTTTTACTTTGACATCTTCCCCAGACCCATATTGCACGGTTTTGGAGCCTTAAACACCATTTAAATGCTGCCATTTTGAATTATCAGCCGCCATCTTGGATATTCTGGTATCCATTTTTTATCTCCTGACATTTTCCCCGTACCAAACATACCCATATGGCATGGCTTTGGAGTCTAAAACTACATTAAACAGCCGCCATCTTGAATGTTGAGCCGCCATCTTGATATTAGGCCGCCATCTTGAATTTGAGGCCGACATCGTGGAATTTTTGGTCTCCAGTGTTGATTTCCGTACAACATTCGTCAACCATGCTAAAGCATACAATAATCGGTGTAGTTTGATGTGTCGCATGATAGGGCTTGATTTAGTTTTATATACACGGCCAGTTTTACCGGTGCTGGTCCAGATCACTGAAATGGTCATAACTCCGGAACGCCTTGGCCGATCCACTTTTAATAGCAAACACTTTTAGTAGCAAACAATGCGGTGAAATTCTGGTTTTATTCGAGCTATAACATAAGCTATATGCCAATGGAAAGTGCCTTAAAAGTGAGTGCACTTTTTTTGCGCACAGACATACATACATATACACATACATACATTATACACACATACAGACATAATCTCAATTCGTCGAACTGAATTGATTAGTATATGTGATTTGACCCTCTGAGCCTTCTATCGAAAATTTGTTTTTTGAGTAAACATATAGTTTTCAGTACACTTTGATATACAAGAAAGGCAAAAAAGAACATGTAATATTTTCTACTCTCGAACATGAGCGTTTACTACATGCGTGTAGTTCACAACTGTCACAACAAACATTTTACGCGTAATTTTGAAGATTCTTACTGGAGCCCTTTGTGTCGCATAGAAAATGGAGATTTCTTCAGATGAATATTCGGAAAGCAAGTTCAATCCATAAATAAAATCTGTCCTCTAAACAAACAAAAGGTGAACTTCTAAATCGAGCAAATATTTTTGTGAAGCTCACTTCCGATAAAAGGCTGAAGTTTTAGGTGAACGATCGGAGTTGAAATTTATCCAGGAATTCGCCCACAAAGTTTTCTCCAAAAATTCTATCAGGGATTCTTTCTGGAACTCATTTAGAGTAATCTATTGGAATACCTTTCAGGAATTCTCATAGGATTCGTTCTTAGTATTCCACATTCAATTTCTGTCAAAGGTTCTTCTAGATTCCTATCGGCATTTTCCCTTGATTCCAGAAATTGTTTCCGGAATTACTCCGTAAGAATTTACAGGATTCTCGAGTTCCGACTGATTTTGCCTGAAGTTTCTCACAGAGATCTTGTAGGATTTCTTTCATAGGTATCAGATATCACAATGTCAGCTTCAGATACACGGGCTCCTAGAATTCTTTCCGGAGTTTCTCGCAATAATTTTCGGAGTTCAACTCGGGATTCACTCAAAAGTTCTTCCCGGGATATCAGGATTTGCGAACGCTTTCTTACCGAATTTGTTCAGAAGTTATTGCTGGCTTTCTCTTAAAGTTTTTCCCAAGGTTTTCCATGATTTTTCTGCAGGAGTTCATCCCAGAATTTCCTCCAAAAATTTTCGCGTGATTAATTTTGAACCGTGAAAAGTAATATCGGTGGTGCAATTAGTTGGCTCACACTCAGAAAAACAACAAAGCAAAACGAAAGAAATGTCGGCCATGACCCTACGTGAAGAACACCAATCATACAATATCGGATGGTCGACAGCGGTCTTTAAAAATAATTGGTGAGATCTTTCCAATATTATTTATTTATGCATCACTCTATTTCATTATATGTATACATTATCATATATTTCAAATATTTTCATCGACATATAATCTAAAGCGTTTGGTACGGTATGTCCACGCATCCTTCCTCCCCTGTAGATTCAAAAAGTACCTCGACGGAAAAATATTGTTTTGAACTCCAGGTACTTTGAAGAATCATCTTTGCGGAAAATACATCGCAGTAGGCTTCCCCTGGATCCCCTGGAACCCCCGGAAACCTCCTAAAACGCCCTTGATTCACCTGAGGCTCCCTGAAATGTCGCTGAGGCACCATGAATCCACTGAAACAAATAAATTCAAACTTGTTGTTCGTAAGGCCATGATGAAAAATAGCCGAACCCTTCCACCATCTCTGTAACGTCCTTGGGACCCCCTGAAACTCCCTTGAGCCCTCTGAAACGCCCATGATATCCCTTAAAAACCCCCTCGAACACCTTTGAAACTCTGAGACTCCCTGAAGCGCCCCTGAAATCCCCTAGATACCTCTGAACCATCAGTAATCCACCCAACGCCCCCCATCAGTTCTTCCACCGGTTCCACCAATGTTCCCGATCAGCCCTTACCATAATAATCGCCATTATTTCTTTTTCTTGTGCACAATACTGATTCAGCGAAACTTTTCCTTTTTTACACAGGGCATAAAATAGTTGCATTAATTAAATCTGCACAAAAACCATCTGCATAAAAATAAATTTTAATGTACCTCCTGGAATAGCCTATGAAATACCTTGTAAGAAATTCTCGGAGAAATATCAGAAGAAATTCTAGTAGGATCTTGCCAGGAATTTTAGGAAGAGCTTTTGGAAAAATAATAAGAATAACTTCGGAAGAAATTCCGAGAAAAATTTGTACATCTGAGAAAAACTTCGAAAAAATCTTGGGTGGAAATATAGGGGGTAAATCTGGGAAGAACTTTGAAAACCTTCGAGAGAAATCTCTGGAGGAACTACGGGAGAAATCTGGCAAGAAACTACAAGATAAACCCGGAAAATTCTTTGGGTGACATCCCCGAAAGAAGTTCAAAAGAAGTTCCGCAGAAATCTCGGGAAAAACTGTTGGATTTTTTCCCGGATAACAACAATTATTTTAGGTTTTCCCCGCAGGAACTTTGAGACAAAGAATTCGCCGAGAGCCTATGCAAGAAAACCCGGGAAGTACTCTTGCAGAAACCCCGAAAATAACTCCTGTAGAAATTCTAGAGGGAACTCTGGACGAAATACCAGAAATAACACTCAGAAGCCCCGGAAGGATTACCGAAAAATTCCAGATAAAACTCTGGGAGTAAATCCAGGAAAACCCTCGGATGAAATCTTTTGAGAAACTTCTGGAAACATCTAGAAATACACTTCTTCAAACCTTCAGGAAGTTGTGGTAAGAATTCAGAAAGGATCAGCGGTTGAAGCTTTGAAGAAGAAATTAGGGTAGGAAGTCAGGGAGAAATCCTGTAAGATTCCATAATAGAATTTCGAGAGAAATACTCTGCGTAATTTTGAAAACAATTTCCAATAGATTTCCAAGCATATCCCTACACAAATTTCTGAAAGGCATCTTAATCACTGAAATAAATCTTTAGATAACACATTTTCCGGAGTTTACTAGTATTCATAGGAATAGTAAGGATTATTACGGTACCAGCCGTTTCAATACTAAATTGCTAATATTCTACCGTAATTGCCAAATTTCCTTAGGATTTCTATCGGAATCCCATCATTACTACATCACCACTAGCTGTAGCACTACACTACAGTATGGCCAATATACAGAATGCGAAAGTTTTCGAACACATTGTTTACCTGCTTCCAATCGATAAACCATGAATTTATCTATTGGATAATAAGACATTAATTTAGCACTTTCATAGCTAGACATTAGGCGTTGGTGATTTGGACAAGTAAGAAAATGTGTCTAAGAATGGTCATTCAGACAGCCAACGGAATCCTCCTTCGCTGAGCAAGATTGCATTGCTGAACGTGAAGCCAATCAGTAAAGCTGCCTCAAAAACGGGCAGGCAGCGTTACGAGTTGTAGAGTCTCATGGACACTGTTAGCACCGGTACCCAATGCGTATTTGTTGAGCTAGGTTTAAACGTAAAAGGACCAGCTGCCTTGTAAGTAGTTCGTATGTTCATAAAGAATTGTCATATTCCCTTAGCTTTTCAAATTTTCCACCAGTGGTGTCATCGAGGTTACTTCAAGTTACTCACTGAGTTACTAGCTGTTGAAATAAAAAATTAAAAAAATGCTCAACGATTACCTCAAAATTCCCCGGAAATTAATCTAAGGGCTTTTATTAAATCTCCAGGGATTTCTACAGTTTCTAACAGGGATTAATTCAGATATTTCACTATCTATTTCTCAAAAAATATCAAAAGGATAGGTCAGAAAAAACTTGCAAATATTGCTTCAGAAATGCATCCATGAATTTCTTAAGAAATCCTTTAGTGATTCCTTCAAAAATTCTTCGAAAGATTTCGCCAGAAATTTATCAAAAGATGCGTTAAGAAAATAATTCATGGATATCTTCAGACATCATTCCATAGATTTCTTTTAAAAATGCATCAGAAAATTGCAAAGCGATTCCTTTACAAAATTTTCCAGAGAATTGAAAAGAAAAAATCTGCCAGGAATGCCCTCGTAAATTTCTCTAATTCCTAATAGAACTCATATTTTCCTTTAGAATTTTCATCAAAGTTTTCTAGAAATTACCTCAGTAATTGATTAAAGAACTCCTTCATAGAACTTCTCAAGAAAAGCTTTTATGGGTTTGCTCAGAAATTCCTCATTAGTTCTTTGAAAATTCCGAGATTTTTTTCAGGAAATATATCTTGGAATTCTAAAGAAATGCTTTCAGCGATTGCAATAGAAAAAAGTTCAGAATTCCTTCAGAAATTTTTCCACAGGCTATTTTAGACTCCTTGAAAAATTCTTCAAAAGTTTTTTTTCAGAAATTCCTCCAGGAATTTCTTTAGAAATTTCCCTGGAGATTTCCTAAGATTTTTTTATGAAATACCTTCATAAAGTCGTCCAAGGATCCCATCAAGAAATCTTCTATGGATTGTTTTCAATATTGTTCCATGGATTTTTTTTTCAGAAGTTTTCAAGTGAATGCCTCCAGAAATTTATCCAAGATTGTGTTTATGTAATTCTGCCAGCCTGGCAGTGCCAGGGATTACTATGTGTTTCTTATAGGTATTCGTTTAGAAATCCCTTCGAAAATTTCTCCAGAGATTCTTCACAGCGATTGCTTCAGAAATTCTTTCAGAAAACATTTCATAAATTTTACTAGTGGTTTCGAAAAATCTTCCAGAGATTCATACATAAATGTGTATAGGCACTTCTTCAGGAAGTCCACCAGAGATTTTTTTTAAATTTCTCTAAGAGTTCAATTGAAAATTCCCACCAGAATGTGTCCAGGAGCTTCTACAGGGATGCATCCAGAAAATCCTGCAGAAATTCCGCCAAAGACTCTTGCAGGTGTGCATACAGAGATTGTCTCAGGATTTCCTCCAGATATTTCTCCAACATTTCCTTTAATAATAACTCTATGAATTTCCCCGCGGATTCTTTAATACCGTCTACCCCCGTTGGTTTGACCTCATCTAATCTGAACACTTTTTAATTTGAGCCCTTCTAATCTGCACATCGTTCAAACTAAAAATAGTTCAAACGTCATTCTGCTCATGGAACGGGGTGAAACGGAACGCAGAATCAAAACAAAACAGCAAAAAGGGTTGCCATCAGTGTGTTTTTCAATGCGCACAGGGTTACTAGAAGTTCAAATTAAAAAATGAACCCCTTTGGTTTGCATGAGGTGTCGTTCAAACCAACGGGGGTAGACGGTACATGTATTTACAAAAAGGTTTCCTAGAAATTTATAAAGGCATTTCTTTAGAAGTATTTCGTACTATAACAGAAGCTTATCTATTTTATTCAAGTATCCCTAAAGGAATTCCTTCAGATATATGTCCACAAATTGCTTCAGGAATACTTTCAGAAATGCTATTACCGATTCCTACAGAAAATCAAAAGTTCAGAATTCCACCAGAAATTTTTCCTAGGATTTCTTTAAAGAGTCTTATAATTTTCTTGAAGATTACTAAATATTTTTTTTTGTAGGAATTCCGCCCAAGTCTCTTCCGAGGAATTTCTCCATGTATTTCTCTAATGAGTTTATCAAAACTTCCTGCTTGAATATCTTCAAGAATTTCCTGGCGTTGTTATTTTCAGATATTTCTATAGAGTACTTCCTAAGATTTTTACAAAAAAAAATACTGAAGATTTCTTCAAAAATACCTTCAGGGATTCTTTCAAAAACATCTTCAGAGTTTAAGGTGTTTCTTCAGGAGTTTCATTGCAAAATTTTTCCAACAGTTGCTTCATGAAGTTTTATAGAAATTCATCAGAACAATGACAATTACAATGACAGCACTGCTCGCCACACTAAACCCTAGTGCGATTCTCCATCGGAATCCGAACTATCCCAACAGGTTTGGGTAGAGTTTTGGACCACTGCGCTTTCTGATCTTCTTCATCGCTCATCAAATCGTCTGCGGCATTAATCGCGCGAAACCAGTTAACGAAGATTTCCATCCAAATCTAGGCGCCGGATACTTTTCGAACTCAATGGCGCACAGATTGGGCCAGGCCCCGAACTAGGAAAAAAAACCTTTAATCGCCCGGGACTGACTGGAAGCAACCGCGGCGCGTCCACCGTTGAATATCCCAAATCTGGCGGAGCCCTATAATTATTTTGGTTTTGATTTATATCGATAGTTTCGTTTCCCGGCTCTTCGTCGTCATCGTCGTCGTCGCAGCCTGTCTGGTGGCTGTAGACGGGGCGACCTTGCTCTATCGAGCACCACTACCCGCGGATACGAATGATGAGAAAACCGGACCGTGTAGATGCCTACCTATAGACGCCTAGATTGAGATCGAAAGCGAGAGAACCTCACTAACGTGTGGAAATGAGCTGGGGCCAGCAACTTTCGATTATAGATGTTTATCTACGATTAGAACAGAATTACCGAAATTACCTGGCGCTTCGACGACGACCGACCGACCGACCGGTGGCAGTGTTGTTGGTGGTGAATGCGATGAGGCTGCCGTTTCACTTCACAGTTCGCAGCAGCAGCCGGTGCGTGGTACAAATGGTGAAGAAGAGGCACTTTGGGGGCTCTACGCTTTGGTTGGCTAGCTAATGCTAATAATTTAGTGATAATTGCCTAACCACTTTATTAGTGCTCGTAGATTTTTGGTACAGGGTCGGTTTGGTTGAGCCACTTTTAGTAGAGTAAACACTTGAGAACGGATACATATGAGTAAAGACAAACATGGCGACAATCGAAGTTTCATTTGTAGTTCTACTTATCCAAAAATGTTAAAGCGATAATTGATTCCTCATCATTCATGTTAGGTGAACCAGTTGGTCAGAACAAACCCCGCTTTGAGGTAATCACTTCCAAGTGTATAGAGTCACAAATCTAAGTAAAAGGATTTTCTTTCTTTGGAGTAAAGCTATAAACAATTTTGAAGTTTTACAATATTTATAGTATAATTTCAATACAGTCTACCCAGTTATACCCAACTCTCTCATAATTCAATTCGCCTTCAGCTTCTCCAACCCAGTTAAAACATTCCACTGTCGCAATTTTCCTACTGTAATTGACAGCAATACCTAGATACCGACGTTCAATAGCCGTAATTCAACCCTCCCATTCACTGCCCGAACCAATTATCGGCCAATTATTCACTTGCTATTCACTCTACCCCAATTGATTCCTGGTTATTGTGTTCGACATGATCTTTTAAGGATAGCCTAATTACGCCCGGTTACTAAACAGGTATGTACAGAGAACTATTTACAGACGCTTGCTTGCTCAACGCGCTCCCGTTAACGGGTGCAAACTCTCGATGACAAATAAATAATAAATAATCTAGGTATACGGGTTTCCTTCCACGAACAATTCGCACCCTAAATTCAGCTACTGGCTGCTGAAAAAGTTGCTGTTTGGCACTCGATTCGCACGGTTTCATTTCCCTCCCAAGCTTGGCACCGAGCCACTGTCTTCAAATGCCCCTTGGATGTCTAAATCCTAGCCGTTAGGAACTTTCGATTCGTGTGAAATGGGAATCTTCGATTGATCTATTCTCCTACCCTCATGGCGGCGTGGCGATTCATTCAAGAACGATCATCCGAAGCAATCGTTCTTGAACTGAATCTCATGCCCGGTGCTGCTGGGCCAGCTGCGAATGCAGTGAAAATTGGTGCTGCTGCTGTTGTTGTTGCTGCTGCTGATGAAGGTGATGCTGTTGCTGTTGATGTTGCAGCAGCTCCTGTTCCTCGTCACTAGGACAATCATCCATCTCCATGTCGATCAGTTCTTCGTCATCTTCGTCGTCATCGTACGGAGCTCCGGGACTCGAGGAACGATTACCATTACCACCGGTGCCATTGCCGCTGCCGCTACCGTCGCCCGACTTGGCGTCCTCTTCCTGCTGCATCCGTTTGTGCTTCGTCCGACGGTTTTGGAACCACACTTTTACCTAGGTGGGAGAGATGGGAGAAAGCGACGTGTTAGAGTAGGGCTGATGAAACCGCAGGAAAATAATTAGAAAATTTAAAAATTTGCAGTAAATGGCAAAGGTTTAATGTTCCACTACAATTTTAGAGCCACGGCCTTCCATACTATGTTTTAACCTTTCTCGTACACCAAAATGCACTCAACCCGGTTATCCTTAGCTGAGGAAAAAAAAGTTCAAAAAATCGCCAACAGCCCATTTCTCAACAGAATTTGACCAAATTTTGAATACTAACTCGCACAACACTCTAGTTTTGGAAATCAAAAATTCCTTGGACTTCTGGACGGAGTAAGGCCACCCAGCTAACACAAAGTCTTATATGATGTTGATTAGGATGCTGAAGTGGAGGCCATATGCGTACATGCATCCATTTAACCGCGTCTAAAGTGTGCGTATATCGGCTGCATTTCCGCATCCTATTCAACATCATATGCTATCGTGTCTTGACTAGGCAGTGGGTCTTTGGGTTAAGTCGGGTAAAATAAGGCCAAATACGATTTACACCATCATTACTATCCTCTTAACCTTCCTTTTGCATCACGTTGGCAGCAGCTCGCAGACATAGCGCACGGTTTGGGTCAAAAATGAATCCAATGCCAAAGGAGGGCTAACGAAGTATTTCAATGGGAGTTTACATATTCCGTTGCCTAATGATGGTGTAATGATGGTTGAAGTTTTTTTTTCTCTGTTCGGAACATAAACCACTGCGACCAATATTTGATCTATTGTGGTATATCCCGTGGCCTTTGTATAGTGCATGTCGTATTATTTTATCACCATTGAGAAGTTATAAAGTATTCGGTTTTGTTACAGTAGTTATTTTCAACTTGATCTCAAGGGAGGATTCTGATAGATAGGTTCCGCTTTGAACAAGCTCCTTTTTCAGTCAAATTCTGATCCCCTAACGATAAAGTCAAGAAATGATACCGATATTGACCATGCATCGGAACCCTAGTCCTTACTGTTTCAAACTTGTGAACACCGAATAAAAGATTAGGAATACTAATCCATTTGTCCTTGTTTCAAGATCTATCTTAGCGACACCCCAAACCGAGACCTATCACTGTCAACAAGGTGTGAAATGTAATAAGGACCAAAGTGTTTTCCTTTGATTACTAAGTTATGCTGTTCCACTTGTTGGAAGCAGTTAGGATTAGGGCTCTGTTTGGTAGATCTTTCATCGCAACGCAACCCAAAAAGGCGATCTACCCACGCTACGGGCTCCGTTAAATATCGAGCATGTTTTAAAACCCCTCAAACATTCATCGCTCAGCACGGGTCGCCTGACACCTTGGATTGGGGTTACCTGTTTGGTGGGCTTTTGTCACCGGAACAGGTGGTCCGTAGTGCTATTCTAAGCCGGCAGCTACACGGGCAATAGTTGAAGTTGCTACAGTTTCGATTTTGAGATTCTTCAATGGGTCTCCTTTGAGTTCTTGGAATATTGAACATTCCTGAACCATCCAAGTCTACATTTACGTTTGTTGTTTTCAAATGACATTAAACACGAGGACGAGATATGATTCCTAAATGGCATCGGAGACATCTGTAGAAAATGTGTTGCCCTTGTAATACTGTTTAAATTTTCTGAATCTCTCCGTTGGGTTGTCCGAATCCGTCCTTACAAAACATGATCACTCGAAATAATCATTATGGATGATTTTCAATTGTTTTCATCGCTCTTCTTGCACCAACACTTGAAAATCTGTATAATGTTTGTTATGTTAACGTACTGCAGAAACTGTGGACGATCTGATTGAAGTCATGCCTTGACTTCAGAGAACCGTATATTGGCTACAATGAGAGTTATTTGCACGCGGAAAAAAACGGTTAGCTCCAGAAACCCATAATACTCCGAAAAGGAGTAAGTAAATTCTTTGAATAGATTCCTGAGCACCAGGGATGACCTGATTAAAGTCAGGCCTTGAGTTCATTGAGCTGTAGGTGAACCGTAATCACATATTTTGCGTAGGAGGAATCTATGTGCACTACATAAACTCATATTTTATCATATGTTAATAAGAAGGCCTCTCACAAATATTCATAGGAAAATAGCTCCAACTGTAGTCCACCTATGGTTCTCTGAAAACAAGACATACTTTCGTTTAGTTTATCAAATTTTCTTAGGAATAGTTATGAGCGACTTCCCATGCACACATGATGTAAATAATATGAGTTTCTGTAGTCGATAGAGATTCTATATAGACAGGTTCAGTTTAGCAACAGCTCATAGAACTCAAGATCTGACTTCAACCAGGTCATCCCAAGCAGTGCTGCAATTTTTCGACAGGCCTTTATGATAGCGATATTTTGCTTTTTTCATTTTCTCCGTTTTGTTTTTCCTGTCAATGTTGCTTTCCGATCAGCAACACGGGAGCGAAATGAAATAGGTACTCACACACGCACGCAGCGTGCTGAAAGCGAGAGCTGACAGGGCTAAATTTCCATTCAATTTTCTGTATTTGAGTGTTTTCACCCGTGGTAGCGTATAGGGCACTCACTCTCACAAGCCAGCGCTTGAGACGAATGGCCTGTCAGTATGAGTAGTGTGTGCATGAATGGGAGTTGACCTTGCTGGGTTGCTCACGAATGGAGCTTTCGAACTCTGTCGGTTCTCACATCGAGGAACTGAAAACGACCGCCGCAGTCATTCATTTTCGGCTAAAAAACAGGCACTGACACTGATATTTTGCAGGTCTGATCCCAAGTACTCACGAATCTATTCAAGAACTTTACTAACTCCTGTTCGTTGTAGTATTGGATTCTGTAGCTGACCGTTGTTTTCCGCGTGCAAATAGCTCTATTTAACGTCCATCTATGGTTCTCTGAAGTCGAGGCATGACTTCGCTTAGGTCATCAAATTTTCCTAGAAATAACTGTGAAGGGCCTTCTCAATGACACATGATAAAATTTGCGTTTATGAAGTAAATAGAGGTTTAACATGTATAAAATATGTGTTTACAGTTTATCAACAGTTCCTTGAACTTAAGGCCACTGGGCGCCGTTATGGCTACGCGTGAGAGTGGGAGTGCGCGTGTGTGAAGCCGCAAAGAGAAATATCAACAATAGCAAATCCACGAAAATCCTATGGACGCGCACTCTCCGCAAGCATCACAATTATTTAATTGCGATGGTTGTAGTTAGACCAGTTCCTGCAGTCTGCAATATGTTTGACCCACCTTTCGGGAACAAACCACCAGACGGAAATCTTAATATGGGGCTGTTCATAAACCACGTAGACTTTTTGGGGGGAGGGGGGGGTCTGGCCAAAGTCTATGCTCCATACAAATTTCAAAAAATTTGTATGGACAAAAGTCTACGAGGGTGAGGGGGGGTCTGAGATGGCAAAATACGTGGTTTATGAACAGCCCCTATGTTATGTAGAGCATATTAAGAGGAACCGTACGACATGGCAAGACCTGCACTGGTGGTGGCTATCAATCACATCACATCATCACATCAGTTCCTTGAACTCAAGGCTTGACTGCAACCAGGTCATCCTAGGTACTCAGAAATCTATTCGAAGAATTTACTCACTCCTGTTCGGTGTATTATAAGTTTCTGGAGCTAACCGTTGTTTTCCGCGTGCAAATTTCTCTCATTGTAGTCAATCTACGGTTCTCTGAAATGAAGGCATAACTTCAATCAGATCTTCCTAATTTTGTGCAGTTCGTTAACATAACAAACATTATACAGATTTTCAAGTTGTGGAGCAAGAAGAGCGAAAATCAATTGAAAATCATCTGAGATAAATTCGTAGGCACCAACTTTGGGGGGGGGGGGGGGGTGTTTCAAGCATGGTTTTGCCCCCCCCCCCCCCCCCACCGCATATTTGGAGATTTTTTGATTTTCTCATCCAAAAAATCAGTGACCCAACGGCCTTACTCCGTCCAGCAGTTAAAGAAAATTTTGATCCCATATATTTCCCAAACTAGAGTGTTATGCAAGTTTGTATTCAAAATTTGGTCAAATTCTGTTAAGAATTGGACTAGAAACGATTTTTTGAACTTTTATTTCTCAGCTGGGGACAAACGGGTTAAAGGCTACAGGTTCACCTTAAATACAAATTTTCTATAGAAGGTTCGGAATGACGAATTCAGATAGACAATATAAGATAATATTTGTATGTGTGTATTATTGTTTGCCTGTCCGAATCATTGCAGCTCCTCGGCTGGCGACCAAAATCTTCGCATTTTAAGACTCCGTTTATTTGTTTGGTGGCTCGGGGAACCTTTCCAAGTAACATTTTCAGTTTTATGAAACACTAGAAGATTATTATAAACCTACTTCAATAAAATTCTTGTCAAAGCAACATTATACGTATTGCTTCTACCATAACCTAAGAAAGATTAAAATCTTGCTAGTTGGCCCATTCTGGTGAAGGTTTTGAAGTGTATTCAGCAAAAATAATCCAGCATTTGTAGTAACTATCTCCAGAGTACTCTACCTAGGTAAATGCTATCCCCACTAATAATGACATTCATCATAACTATTCTGAATTCATAAATTATATTTCGTTTTAATAAATTCATCATGGAAGAAAAAACAAAACTGACAGCAGAAATAATGCAAATAAAACGTTCCAAATTTGCAAATTTAGCATGGTGACTATTTATAGTATGAAGCCATCAAACCAATTGCCGGATGAAATTTCATGAGGAATATGCTATTAAAGATGCAAAAAAAATAAGCGCCCCTTCGGAATCGTTAATAGGGTATTGGTTCCCTTATTAAGCATGTGGCTCCCATTTTCATCTCACGAAAAACAAAGGATTGAAGCGCTGTTTGTTTTGTTTCTTATTTTTGTATTTTTTGTTGGAAGTGAGCACCCATGAAAACAAAAAGAACGGAGTCAATCGGTGCCGTAATCGCTTGTTTTCGAATAGGATGAGAATGGGAGCATGAGATTACTGATGGCACACATACCCTATAACATTCAAAATTTGTCACCTGAAAATATGCTTGAAAATCATCATCGAGCAAGCATAATTCAACAATCCAATATGTCGGCGTTGAAAATATTTATTTTTCTATAATTTCTACTTTGCTGTCATAAATGCATAATTTAACCACAGAGAACAGACGAACATGCTCGAACAAAATTGCTTGAAAATCTTGTGTAAAGAAAAAACAACCTCAGTAGCGACATCGACGGTGACTTTCCCACTAAAAAACTTGTTTCGACACCATGATGGCGCTTTCTGAAGAAATATTTCACATGCGCACCTTTAAATTTTCCTACTCAGAATCTGAGCTGTATTTGCTTAAATAACAAGAAGTTTCTGATTATTTCACTAATCCAGCAACAAAATTTGAGCAACCCATTGATAATTTGTTTCATTATTTTCAATAAGAAACAAGTTGAACAAGAATTCAATTAATGTTTTCCAAGTAAAACCAACGCATTCTCTTGGTGGAACTATACTAGGGTGCACACTTGGTGACACTAGCGCCAAAAGGTAAAACAACGGCAAATTTGTACCCCGATTCAAAATTTGACAGCGCCGCGTAATGGCCACATTCCCAGTTATTTCAAAACAACCGTTGCAATGCTTTACACAACTGCCCTACATGAGCTTGGACGTCTGTTCTCTGTGATTTAACGCATAATGCCTTGTGATTGCATTTGTAATGACAGCCTAAATGCTAAATTGTTAAGTTAAAAGCTGATCTAAAGCCGTTTCGTTATTTTTTTTGCCTTTCTCGTACACTAAGTGTACCGGAAAGGCTTTATGTTCACTACAAAAATTACTTTTTGATAGAAGGTCCGGAGGGTCGAGTCACATATACCAATCAACTCTGCTCGTCGGATTGAGGTGATGTCTGTGTGTGTATGTGTGTATGTGTGTGTACAAAAAACTCACATCACTTTTTGGTAGTAAACCTCAATATAGTCCCATTGTTTTCTATTGAAAATGGTTCGGATCGGTCCAGCCGTTCCGGAGTTATGGCCATTTAGGTGTTCCGGACCGGTACCCCTGGGAGGGGCCAGACATAAAAATGCGACAAACCCATGCATGCGACACATCAAACCACGGCATTTCTGATAACCTGATGAATAATAAGCAGGAAAATAATCTCAGACCATATTAGAACCAGTAGTGTTTCGGAACCGGTTCCGGATGTCCCGCCGGAAGTGGCCAAATATAAATTTGAACATAACGCATTCATGCGACTCATCAAACAGCGGCATTTTGGGTAACCTGATGAACGGTTAGCAGGAAAATAGTAACAGACCATATCTGAACCGGTAGTGTTCCGGAACCGGTTCCGGATGCCCTCCCGGAAGTGGCAAAATATAAGAGAGAACCAAATCCATGCATGCGACACATCAAACCACGGCATTTCCGATAACCTGATGAACGGTTAGCAGGAAAACAGTATCAGACCATATCTGAACCGGTAGCGTTCCGGAACCGGTTACGGATGTCCCGCCGGAAGTGGTCAAATATAAAAGAGAACCAAACCCATGCATGCGACATATCAAACAGCGGCATTTTGAAGTGGTAGCGTTCCGGAACAGGTTCTGGGTGTCCCGCCAGAAGTGGTCAAATATAGAATTGAACATAACTCATTCATATGACACATTAAACAGCGACATTTTCGGTAATCTGATGAACGGTTAGCAGGGAAATAGTATCAGCCATCATCTAAACCGGTAGTCTTCCTGAACCGCCCGGATGTCCCGCCGGAAGTGGCCAAATATAAAAGAGAACCAAACCCATGCTACGACACATGAAACAGCGGCGTTTCCGATAACCCGCTGAACGGTTAGCAGGAAACCAGTATCAGAACACATCTTAACTGGCAGTGTTTCGGAACCGGTTCCGGGGGGTCCCAACGGAAGTGGCAAAATATTAAAGTGGACCAAACCCATGCATGCGACACAGCAAAGCGCGGCTTTTTTGATAACCTTATGAACGTTAGCAAGAAAATAGGTTCAGACTATACAGGGCGTTAGGTTCGTGAATGCGAACTTTTTAAGGAGTGATAGAGGATCATAACTGGTGAAAAAAAAACACATGTGTACCCATATGGTCAAATCTCAACCGTTACGTAGTAATAGAACCACAGACAAACAGACGTAACACCTTGAACGATTTTCATGGAAATCCTTCGCCCAGTTCACACTACCATCACCTGGTGGAAAAGTTGCACGAATCATTGTGTTGTGCAATATCGTCAACAGAAGGCGCTAGTGTGTAACGTTGAACGCATAGAAAAACGATGCGCGCGCCTCTGGTTGTGAAAGCCACAACTATGAAAATTTAAAATGATCGTTAAAAGCGTGGTCGATGGAAATTTCGCAAGTGTTACGTCTGTTTGTCTGTGATAGAACTTTGCATATTTTTAACTTTGCTTGCCTCAAACTGGCTACAACTTGAAAATGGTTAAACTTATCGCAGCTCTTTAACCCTCATTCGAAAGTTCATTAAATTATCTACTTCAAACATCTTTCAATCATATTGATTTAGTTAAATAACTTAATTTTCTAAAGCAAATAAGCTCGAAAGTATTGTTTTTCATTTTTTTTGGTAAATTATCTTTTAAAAATGCATAATAAATTTGAAATTTCTTTTAGGAAAATTCGAGGCCACTGTTCCTTTCTACAACTCGTTCTTTGAATGAGGAAAGGAAAGGAAACTGAGGAGCTGGAAAGGAAGCTGAGGAAAGGAACAGCCGCGATAGTGCGCCGGAACCGGTTTCGGATGTCCCGATGTGGCTAAATCTGAAAGTGAACCAAACCCGTGCATGCGACACCACAAATCAAGGCTTTTTGGTTACATGATTAACAGTCGACAAGACAAAAGTCTCAGACCAATCAGTGCACTACGGAACCGATTCCGTCTGTCCCGCCGGAAATATAAAATGTAAAAGAGAATCAATACATGTGACATGTCAAATGATTTATTCGGTAACCTGATGTAAGAAAATAGTCTCAGACCAAATTTGAGACAACAGGTCCTGTCCGGGAACCGATTTTGGGTGTCTCGTCATAAGTGGTAAAATATAAAAGTGACCCGAACCTGTGCATGCGACACACCAAATCGCGGCTTTTTCAATAACCTAATTAACTGTTTGTCATCAAAAAGTATCAGGCGCACATTTGGGAGAACCGGTAGTGTTGAAGAACAGGTAACGAGTGCTCCACCAGAAATGGTAAAATATAGAAGTAAGCCAAAATCATGCATGAGGTCATTAAGTACGTCACGATCCTAGGGGAGAGGGGGTTGTTAAAGTGTGACAAGCAATGTATTAAGTATAGGAGAAACCCGTACGAAAGGGGCAGGGGGGAGCTTCGAATATTCCTAATTTCAGCGTGTCATACTTAATGGGTGCTCCCCATGGAACACATCAATTCGCGGCTTTTAAGCCAGCCTGAGGGGGTCTCCAGTTAGCCTAGTGGTTAAGGCTATGGATCGCCAATCCGAAGACGGCGGGTTTGATTCCCGTTCCGGTCGGGAAAATTTTCTTGACTCCCTGGGCATAGTGTATCATTGTACTTGCCTCACAATATACAAATTCATGCAATGACAGGCAAAGGAAGCCCTTCAATTAATAACTGTGGAAGTGCTCAAAGAACACTAAGTTGAAGCGAGGCAGGCCAAGTTCCAGTGAGAACGTAGAGCCAAAAAGAAGAAGAAGAAGAAGCCAGCCTGATAACCAGTTGACAAGAAAATAATCACAGACAATATTTGGGACAACCAGTAGTGTCATGGAATCGGTTTCAGGTATCCGCCGGAAATGATCAAACGTGGAATTGAACCAAACCCATGCATGTGGTACATCAAATAGTGGAGTTATGAAAGTGAACAAAACCAATGTTAGGGATAAATCATATCTTGACTTTTTTAAAAGCCTGGTAAACGGTGGGTAAGGTTAAAAGTGAAGAAATGGTCAAAGTTTTCGTATATTCAAGAGAATAAAATTGTGACCAAAGCTATCTCATCAAACCACACCATTTCAAATTCCTGTGGTGTTAATATAAAGTAGGATGGATCAACGTGTTATGGGAAAATTATAATTTGATCGCATCAACACTGAATAAAGTTTTTCCAATCTCCTTTTGCGTCTAAAATTACTGTGCACAATTTGGTCCATAAAGAGGTCAAATTTTACTTGCATCGTATTAAGCGTATAAGTGTTCTCAGGATCGGCTAATGTCGACGTAAAGATCATGAGTACATATTCGACGAGAAAGGCACCATCACCACTAGGTGGATTAATCTGGGTTTTTCATCTTTACTCTATAATAAAGACAAATCAACCAATCAATCATCTTTAATTCTACGTCTTGTTTCACTCCATTTGACTATTTGTCGGCAAGGTGGCTAAAAGTGGGACCGCGTCGCCAACAGCTTCCATAAGTGCATCAAGTCTCAAGACAAATTAAGATGTCCAACTTTCATATATTAATGCTAAATGTAGTAGTTCATGCACCGGTCGAAAATTTTTAGTGACAATTGTTCCCAATTTATTATTTCATGCATAGATTGCAAAATCATTTGGTCCAAATGGTCCCCTCACCCTACCTATGTAGTATTTTCATGTATTAGAAACCACGTATCCGCAAACTCATAATCTTGACTTTGAAAGTCCGCTGCATCATCCGACAATTGCCTTGTTATAAATCTCATGAATAAATTCGTTACGAAAATTGATACGCTTTTTATTAACTGCCACCGTCGTCATCCCTACATGGAACACAGGCAGCCTGAAATGATGATCTTCTCCCTCCGACAAACACAATGGGACCGAGATTTAGGGCCATCATATCACGCAACATCCCTCTTTAATTTATGCTTGAAATTGAACTCACACCATGTAAGCAGTTTCATATTATCCTCCGAGGCACCCCAAGCGAAACATATAATCCTTATTACTCGTCGCAAAATGCTTTCCACCATCATCGAGTATTTGCTCGACAAAGTGCCAACAATTTATTTTCCTCTCCCTCTCACCGAGCCGCTGCTGGATCATAGAATGGTGAAACAATTTATATTTTGTCGCATATTTTAGTGTCTTTTCTGGCTGAAGTGCCATTGGGCTACGTGATGGAACTCGATTTGGGAAACCCGCAGTACGTCGAGAGCCGAACCGAGCGAAAACATCTATTGACAGCAGGGTTGCAAGTTTTGCGATTCAACGTTCTAGTTCTGCAGAAGGGCCTTCAATTTGACACTTTGGCAATACTGCTCGGTTGATTTCGTGTGAAATCGTTCCGCGCATGCACCACAAACATCCCCCTAGTTTTGCAGATTCGAGTGTGCAAAATAGAAGGAACCGCAGCAGAATCGCAAGCAATAAAAATATTACGCCACACAATTTTCCTTTATTTACTTTACTACCCGCTTGCTCATGGCTGCTGCCGCCAATCTGCCAATCTTCACAGGCAATTTAGCATTTTCACCCGCGGACTGCGCTACTTTGGAGTGGGTCTTATTTATAACTGCCAGCCATAGCCAATCGACATAATGCATGTTAAGCGCGTAAAGTACACCGAACCGTGTCAGCCATTTTGACTAAATTATGATTTTCTGGCACTTTGAATGCAGACAAGTGACAGATTTAATTACAGAAGGTGTCGAAGCCTATTGCACAGCTGCAGAAATGTGCTGCAATAAAATTAAAGCAATGAAATGAACAAATTTCGTTGCTTAATTCAAATTGCTTAGTTCAACTATCAATAACCGTCGTGTACTCCATTAACACGAACGATAATAAAGAAAATTTGCCGCTTTTGATTCTGAGGTTTGTCCCAACATGAACAGAATAGAATAACGATCGTACACCACGCGTTTAAGAGAATTTTCAGTCTTACATTGTGATTTTCGAGTCGGTAAACATTGCATCACTGCAACAACCATCATCAAACAGTTTTGATTTTGGATTCATAATAATTGATTAATCACAAATTAAAAAGTACGCAACAAGTTTAGCTTCTGTTCATGACAACAAAAATTATCGACATCATGAGATGAAGTCGATCATGAGATGAGGTGATGTATTAAGACCTGGTATTCACAGCATTTCTGGAGGATTTGCTGTGGGGCCGTCCATATACCACGTGGACAGCTTGGAGGGGGGAGGGGGTTAGCGAAAAGTCCACGCTTGTCCATGGAGAGGGGGGTGGGGGTTCGTCAAATGTCCACGTGGACAACATTGACATATAAATTAGGAAACAAGAATCTACAAACGAAAAAAAATATGTCGCTTTATAATGAGATTCTCTTCAACAGTTCTTTCATACAATTTATTTTAACCCTCGAGCAGTCGCGTCTTCGGCTACCTGAAACGGCACTACGTTCACGCTGTGTATCACAAGCGTGCATTTTTCATGGTGCGTGTACTCAGTACACGACGCGACCGCTCCCGGGTTAAGTTACTTCTTCAAGAAAAAAAATCAAGGTATTGATAAACAGACTAATTTGTTTTAAATTATCAGAATTTCTAATAACTTAGTTTTCTTCATCGAGGAATATTCTTGAGATTTAAAATGCAAATGTTGGTGTTTCAGTCTGAAAATTTTCATTGAAGTTCTGTATGGATTTTTCGAAGTTTCATATCAAATTTTTAAACTACTTCAAAGTTTCAAAATACATGTAGGGATTTGAAGGCTTATCTCAAAAACTTTGTTTTGTAGGTTCCTTTAACCCTTTGGGGACGGATGGGTCGTATGTGCCCAGTCGAGAAAATCGACCATTACAAACGTGTTCTAGACTAGCGAGGTTGCATCCAGAGAGGTGAAAATGTCGTCTCCAAAGGGTTAAAATTTAAGATGTTTCTAATGGATATTAAAGTCTAAACCTCAGCAAAACAATTTAGTTGCTGTAAATCTTGTTTTTTTTTTTGTAAGAATCTAAGAAATAAAGTTCTATCTCAACAAAAATCTAAGATTTGAAATTACCTAATCTCTACAAAACAATCAGACAATCATAGATTGAACAAACATTCTAAAAAAACACCGTCTTCAACCAGAGGCTGTACAGACTAAACATTGAACAATCACTAAAATTAGGCGATGGACATCACACGAAAAACACCCAATGAAGAATTTTACGTTTAACGGAAACTTTCACCAACTGGAGCAAGAAACGAATCCACTCTCACAAACATTAAGCTGAAATAAAACAATGTTGAAAACTTGTAGGTACCTATTTTGTGCTACTTGTTTTTATTCTATGTAAAGCTCTAGAATATTTGTATTTTATAAAGTTTTCAATTATATTTAAGACATTGTATACAAAAAAAAACTATATTAAAAAAAAACCTTTCAAAATCACCTTTTCCATTTATTTAAGAAATATGAAAAAAAAACTTTTTTCGGATGTCCACGTGGACATTGGGGGAGGGGGGTAGGGGTCAATGAAAAGTCCACGCTTGTCCACGGGGAGGGGGGAGGGGGTCAAAAACCATGAATTTTTTGTCCACGTGGTATATGGACGGCCCCTGTACAGATCTGGTCCATTGTCGACCGGCCGTCGATGAAGCCGGCTTCCCATGAACTCGTCCGTTTTAGATGACGAGTCGCTTTTCTTGTGAACGGGGCACTTCCCCATTGGGGCAGATAACTCCTTTCTTCCACTCTTCTGATAGTTGAATGGTTTTCTATATCCTGGCTAACAACGGATGCTGACAGGTGGCAAACTTTTCTGGGCACATCTTGATGAGTTTAGCTGCGATACCATCCTTACCAGCTGCTTTGTCTATTTTGAGCTGGTGAATGGCATCCTTAATTTCCCTCAGTGTGGGAATTCCATCATTACCATCATCTTTTGCACGTTCTTGGTCGTTTCCTCCGTTGCCTGGTGGACTCTGGTGCCTACGTTCTCCTCGCCATTTAAATGCTCAACGAAGTGCTACTTCCATTTTTTGATCTTCTCACGTCCGTCCGTCAAGAGGGACGTTCTTATTCCTGCATATTTCGGCTCGCGGCACGAAGCTGTTGGGGGATGCGTTGAGATTCCAGCCGGCCAATATTCTCCCGAAAGAGGCGGGAGGGTGATTTTCGTTTTTGTTTGTAATGTTCCACTTTCTGCCGGGTTTCTTGCTGCAGCATTACTACCCGCGCTGTGTTCTTCTCTTTCAAAATCAGTCTGCACTCATTTGCGACGTTGGTTATGTTGAAGTTTAAGAATCGGTTGTCAATCGGTCCTTGATCCTCAACCTGCACACAACCGATCACGCGCCTTCACTATAAAAGCTGTTTCCAGCTCACGTGTGTAGTGTGTTGTGGTGGCTTTGATTTCCTCTAAACGTTAGGATTATTGATTATGTCTAGCACACTTCCTGCAGCGCTACAATGCCGAACCCGCGGTCCTGCAGTATATCGGTGAGTATGCGGGTGCCCATCTACAAAAAGGGTGACAAGTTGGATTACGGGAACTATCGGGTGATTACACTACTGAACGCGGCCTATAAGAAACTCTCTCAAATTCTATGATGCCGTCTATCATCGATTGCAAGAGAGTTCGTGGGGCAATATCAGGCTGGATTTATGGGTGAACGGCTACAACGGACCAGATGTTCGCCATCCGCCAGGTGTTGCAGAAATGCCGCGAATACAACGTGCTTTCACATCACTTGTTCATTGATTTTAAATCGGCGTATGATACTATCGATCGAGGCCAGATATGACAGATTATGCACGAAAACGGATTCCCGGATAAACTGATTGATCAAGGCGATGATGGATCGAGTGATGAGCGTAGTCCGAGTATCAGGGTCACTCTCCTCAAGTCTCTTCGAATCTCGCAGAGGGTTACGGCAAGGTTATGGTCTCTCGCGCTTGCCTTTCAGCATTGCTTTGACGGTGTAATAAGGAGAGGCGGGGATAAACACGAGTATAACGATTTTCACGAAGTCCGTTCAGTTGCTTGGTTTCCCTGATAATATTGATATTATAGCTCTTAAATTGGACGATGATGGAGGAAACGTACATCCGACTAAACAACAAAATCAGGCGAATCGGTTTATTCATTAATGTGTCGAAGACAAAGTACATGATGGCAAAGGACTCCAGGGAGGAATCACCACGCCCGCCATCCTGAATTAAATTAAATCGAGGCGGTTGAAGAATTTGTGCACTTGAACTCACTGGTGATCACCGACAAAGCAACCAGCAGAAAAATTCAGAGGCGCATTGTGGCAGGAAATCGAGCTTACTTTGGACTCCGCAGAACTCTACGATCGAACAAAGTGCGCCGTCACACAAAGGTAACTATATCTACAAAATGCTGATTAGACCGGTAGTCCTCTATGGACACGAAGCATGGACCCTACGTGCAGAGGACTAACGCGCCCTTGGAGTTTTCGAACGGGAGGTGTTGCATAAAATCTTCGGCGGAGTACAGATGGAAGACGGGACTTGAAGAAGGCGAATGAGCCATGAGCATCAGCTGCTGAGAGAGCCAACCATCGTCCACACCGCGAAAATCGGAAGGCTACTGTGGATGGGTCACGTCATCAGGATGTCGGATAGCAACCCGACTAAAATGGTTCTCGAGAGTCATCCGGCCGGTATAAAAAGACGTGGTGCGCAGCAAGCTAGATGGGTCGATCAGGTCGAGGACGATCTGCGGACCCTTCTCAGAGTGCGGAACTGGAGACACACAGCCATGGACCGAGTAGAATGGAGACGGCTACTATGTAGAGCAGAGGCCACTCAGGACTTAGTTTGACCGGTAAGGTAAGTAATAGGTCCCCATATGCGCAGATATTACAACAGTTTGTAGAAGCAGAACCGAAAGACCAGGAAGGTCGATAATATTTTAACGGCCGAGCTTGAGCAGTGACGCTCGTAGAACTAGCCCAGCAAGATTCCTTTGCTGGTATATGCTAAGGAATCATAAACATTCTTAATCCCTCAATACAGTCGATAATTCCATTCATATGCTATCAAGTGTCACAAACAAGTGCTCTCCGTTTTCGATCATAGTCCAACCGAACGACGCCACCCGTCCAATACTTTCCCCTCCTATTCACCACACATGTCCGAAGAAAACCACCAAGTCGACAAGCACCAGTGAACCACCTCCCATGCAAGCGTTAAGTTAAAACGTGCCATCTTTCATCGTCCTCGAACACCACAATTAGTCCACACGTGTGGTGACCTTTTCTACATGACCTACATAGCTTTCCATTTCTATACATTTCCTACATTCCAACCGAAAGTAAAGCATAACACCAAACCTACCAGTAGCAACCTTAAAGCGCTGAGTAGCAAACAATCAAACTTCCTTATTCACGCCACACCAGAACCAGGTCATAGTATAATAAAACATAGGCATGGTCGAGTTGCGAGCGTGCTCTCAACAGCTGACCGTATAGGCTTAAGAGAGTGAGAGCGTGAGTGACGCACTTATGCGAATGTTCAATTGAAGTAGTAGAATGTAAGCATGTAAGGTAGCTATAAGTATTTGGAAAAATAAACAAAAGGTAATCAGTTTTGATCAACCGCGAAGTTGCGTGACTTGTGCATGTCAATTAATCCGAACCATCCACGCGACTCGCTGATGGCGACCGGACTAAAGCGAACCGTATTAATCGCGATTTCCATATCGATTTTAATTATTGCAACAGTGATTGTGGTGAAAATTTTAAAAGAAGAATTTGACAGCTTGTGTGAAACAATGAAGCAAGCGAAATACATCACCCTTACAAACTAAAGTGAAACAAAAGTGAACTAAAAGTGCAAAAATGGGCGCAACCGAATCTAAAGAAGAAAATATCATTGTGGCTCAGCAAGCCCAACAAATTGCTCCTGCAGTAACAAAAAACAGTTTAGAATCGAACGACATTATCGCAGCATGCTTTGTTCTGGCTATCTTAGCCATATGTGCATATTTCGCGTGGCGCTGTTTTAAGAGAGAAATTGATTTGCGCATAGCGAAAAGTAACAAGAGTTCGCGTATAACAAATGTATAAACAATGTGGTGTGACTAATGATTAGAGAAAAATAAATTGAAGAAGTAAAGTGTCCCGAAGAAGATCCATCGTAGTTCAAGCATGAATCAGCACAGTGGTTCCACCAATAACCAATCAACAAATCGTCAAAATGAAGATCATCGCCGCATTCGTCCTCTTCACCACCGTCGTCGGAGCCCTGGCAGCAGAGGAATACAGTGCACCATAACGCACCATAAAGATAATTGATATGTGATCGGTATGTACAACCAAAAACAAGTAGATGAACTATTATCAAATCTCCAGCAAGAGCTGAAAACCCTAAGAAAATCCCCAAACAGGAAGTATTTAAAAACGACCCTGTTAGATAAACTAAGGAAAGCAAAAGAATTATACGAAAATATTTTATATATCTTAGAAGACTATGATCAATATCATCAAAAAGCATTATTAAGAGATGCTCGTTCTTTATTTAGTGAAATAAAAATATTCATTGATATCAGATTAGACTATGGTAAGCATTTGATTAAATTTAAAGCACTTGCGAATATAATAGTTGCATTTTTTAAACTTCAAAAAAAACATATACAAACAAACATGTTCGATTATAAAACGGCTACTTCTTTGGTACAACCATACGATGGTTCAGTTGCGGGGTTAGATGCATTTATAGATGCATCCAATCTTTTATTGGAAATTATTCAAGCTGGTGAGGAAGAAATAGCCGCAAAATTCCTCAGAACTAGACTTACAGGAAAGGCTCGTATTGGATTGCCAAATGAAGCTATAACAATCCCTCTAATAACCCAAGATGTTAAAAACAGGTGTCAAGATAAAACAACGCCTGAGAGTATCATAGCAAAACTTAAGGCAATAAAATCGAAACAATCGAATCAAAAATTTTGCGAAGAAGTTGAAAATCTTACTATTCAACTGAAAAACGTATACATCGAAAATAAGATTCCAACAGATGTTGCTTCAAAAATGTCTACGAAAGTTGGCGTAGATGCCCTAATAAATGGTGTTGGCAACCCAGAAGTAAAACTGATACTTAAAGCGGGGACATTTACGGATCTCAAGGATGCGATCCAGAAAGTGAATGAAAATCTTCCAGAAACTGATAATTCTGCACAGCTACTTACATTCAACAGAAACCGTAATGACCAACGAAAGTACAATAATTACCAAAACCGTTATCATCAGAATAGCAGCAACAAACAATATGAGAATCGTAATAACCATGGGCATTTCAATTATCGTAATTTAAACGGTAACAATAACTATTCTATTAGGAATAACACAAACAATTTGCAGAATCGTCCACAGCCACGATACTTCAACGGTTATCGACGAAATAATAACCGGAACAATAATGCTAGAAATGTCTATGTGACCGGTGTTGACACCGTTCCAAACCTCAATACTGAATCAGAAAGGCTAATGCAACCTTTTGGAAACATCCAACAAAGAAATACAAATCGAGATTTTTTAGGTCAAGTGGATCAGCTGCCCCATTCAACAACTCGAGGTCCATTTATACCATAAATCTAAAGGCAGCGAATTATGTCAATCTTTATTTAGAGAATAATCGTAGATGTTCTTTCATAGTTGACAGTGGTGCGGATATTTCATTAATTAAATTAAATCGAGTACCGCCTCAACAAATAGTCAATAAAAATAAACGATTTCAAATTAAAGGTATTACGCAAGGAATTCAGGAGTCCTTAGCTGAAACGATAGAAACTTTACATTTTGAGAACGAAATAACATTATGTCACAATTTTCAAATCGTCGATGCACAATTTCCTATTCACACCGACGGTATATTAGGTCGTGATTTTCTAACTAAATTTAAATGCAATATAGATTATGACCATTGGTTATTAACGTTCAGAAATTTCGATCAAGAAGTTTCAATACCAATTGAAGACACTTACCAGAATAGCATATGCATTCCAGCACGATGTGAAGTAGTGCGAAAAATTCCAAATTTAAATGTTTCAAAAGATTGTTTGATAATATCTCAAGAGATACAACCAGGTGTCTTTTGTGGTAATACCATTGTATCAAGCCAAAGTCACTTAGTAAAATTCATTAACACTACTGGTTCATCTGTCGTAATTTCAGATTTTATTCCAAAAATTGAAAGTTTAGATAACTACGAATTGGTTGAAAGTACACGTTGTAGTAAAACCCAACAGCAAAGAGTACAAGAAATTTTTAAATTAACTGGAGTTGATGAGTTTCCTCCATACATCAAAAATCCTCTTAAGAATTTGATAGAAAAATACGAAGACGTTTTTTCGCTCCCAGACGAAAAACTAACAACAAATAATTTTTATACCCAAAACATAGAACTGACAGACCACAAAGCGGTTTACATTCCAAATTATAAAATTATTCATGCACAGAAGGATGAAATCAACCGGCAAGTAAACAAAATGCTAGAAGATGACATAATCGAACCCTCAATTTCGCCATTTAATTCGCCAATATTATTGGTTCCAAAAAAGTCTAATAATAATGAGAAAAAATGGAGATTGGTAGTTGACTTTCGTCAGCTCAACAAAAAGGTAATTGCGGATAAATTCCCTTTACCACGTATTGATGTTATTTTGGATGAATTGGGTCGTGCTAAATATTTTAGTACATTAGATTTGATGGCCGGATTCCATCAAATCCCTCTTGACGAAACATCAAAAAAATATACAGCGTTTTCCTCTCCATCTGGACATTTTAATTTCAAGAGATTGCCATTTGGGCTTAATGTTAGTCCAAATAGCTTTCAACGAATGATGAGCATAGCAATGGCTGGATTAAATCCAGAATGTGCTTTTGTTTACATAGACGATATTGTTGTTATTGGCTGCTCTGTCAAACATCATCTGAATAATTTAGCAATAGTTTTCGAAAGATTGAGATATTATAATCTTAAACTGAACCCTATGAAATGCAAATTTTTTAAGACCCAAGTTACGTACTTAGGCCATAAAATAACTGATTGTGGAATTTTGCCCGATGACTCCAAATATAAAGTTATACGTGAATATCCCGTACCTACGAATGCAGACGAAGTACGTCGCTTTGTAGCTTTCTGTAATTATTACAGAAAATTTATTCCTAATTTTGCGGAAATTACCAAACCACTCAATGATTTGTTAAAAAAGGGAGTTAGCTTTAAATGGACAATTCTTCATCAAGAACGATTCAATGAACTAAAAAGTTGTTTACTTACCCCACAAATTCTAAGCTATCCAGACTTTTCAAAAGATTTCATTTTGACAACAGATGCTTCAAATATTGCATGCGGAGCTGTGTTGTCTCAAAATCATGCAAATGGCGATTTACCTATTGCATTCGCCAGCAGAGCATTCACCAAAGGAGAGAAGAATAAACCCGTAATTGAGAAAGAGTTGACTGCAATACACTGGGCGATCAACTATTTCAAGTCATATCTGTACGGGCGAAGGTTCAAAGTTCGAACTGACCATAGACCCCTAGTCTATTTATTTGGCATGCGAAATCCAACCTCAAAGTTGACCAAAATGCGTCTTGAACTAGAAGAGTTTGATTTCGATATTGAATTTATTCCAGGTAAAGATAATGTATGTGCTGATGCATTGTCAAGAATACCACATAATTCAGAAGATTTGAAAACATTAAGTATCCTTAAAGTGAACACAAGATCGATGACTCGATCTTTACAAACTAGTAAACAATCCAAGGATGTGTCGAAACCACTGAACAAGATTGATCACCTTGCAATTTGGGAAACCGACAGCTCTTCGGAAGTAAGAAAATTTCTTAAAGTTAGTTGTGAAGTGCACCACAACAAACTTTCCTTGAAACTTTTAAATCATAACTATCGGAAAATTTTAGGACAAATTATTGTCCCCGTATTAAACAACAATGGAAGTCAAGCATTAGAGTTTGCATTTCTACAATTATCAACACTCATGAGTAAATATAACAGAAACATGCTAGCAATTTCAAAGGAGGATAACATGTTCAAGAACATGTCGATTGAAACATTTAAGGAAATCGCAAATATTGCCATATCCAATTATCAAATTATCCTTTTTACACCTCCACGAATATTGAAGAATATTAAAGAAATTCAGGATATCCTCAAACAATTTCATATAATACCCACCGGTGGACATGTAGGTAGACATAGATTATACCTAAAGGTAAGAGAATATTTCGTGTGGAAAAACATGAAAAATGACATAATGAATTTTGTCGGAAAATGTGTCCAATGTAAAATAAATAAGGTCTATAGACACACAAAGGAAGCAGAAGTTATTACTACGACTCCTTCCAAACCGTTTGAAGTTATCTCCGCAGACACTGTAGGACCACTTACAAAAACGAACAACGGGAATAGATTTATACTAACATTGCAATGTAACTTATCGAAATACGTGATATTGATCCCTGTACCAACAAAAGAAGCAAACGTTTTAGCTAAAGCAATTGTTGATAACTTCATCTTAACTTTTGGATCATTTCTTCAACTTCGAACAGACCAAGGGTCTGAATACAATAACGAAGTAATCGAAAAAATATGTAAACATTTAGAAATCAAGCATACATTATCAACTGCCTATCACCCACAATCTATAGGAGCGTTAGAGAGAAATCACAGATGTTTAAATGAATATCTGAGATCCTTCACTAACGCTCACCAAACAGATTGGGACGATTGGGTTAAATATTACGAATTTACTTTTAACACGACTCCACACACTGAACATGGTTATACCCCATATGAGCTTGTTTTTGGCCAAAAGGCTAAATTACCACAAAATATTCAACATGATGTACACAAAATTGAGCCAATTTATAATATCGAACAATATCATAACGAACTTAAATTCAAATTGCAGTATACCAATCAAATTGCAAGAAAAAATCTCATTCAAAATAAAGAAAAGAGACAAATGAAAAATAATGAAGAGACTAATCCAATCAACATTTGCCCTGCAGATAGAGTATATCTTTCTAACCATAACAGGAAAAAACTAGATCCTTTCTATCTAGGACCGTATATTGTTCATAAAAATGAAGATCCAAACTGTGTTATAATTCACCCTCAATCTAAAAAACAATCTACAGTTCATAAAAATAGGTTAATCAAAATGTAAAATAAAGCAAAACAAAAAAATGGTTTATTATTGTTAATCGTTAATCGTTGTTAATTATTAACTCGTTAATCAGAATGGTGATACCATTCTTCTTTTTAGAAGGGGGAGGTGTGGTGACCTTTTCTACATGACCTACATAGCTTTCCATTTCTATACATTTCCTACATTCCAACCGAAAGTAAAGCATAACACCAAACCTACCAGTAGCAACCTTAAAGCGCTGAGTAGCAAACAATCAAACTTCCTTATTCACGCCACACCAGAACCAGGTCATAGTATAATAAAACATAGGCATGGTCGAGTTGCGAGCGTGCTCTCAACAGCTGACCGTATAGGCTTAAGAGAGTGAGAGCGTGAGTGACGCACTTATGCGAATGTTCAATTGAAGTAGTAGAATGTAAGCATGTAAGGTAGCTATAAGTATTTGGAAAAATAAACAAAAGGTAATCAGTTTTGATCAACCGCGAAGTTGCGTGACTTGTGCATGTCAATTAATCCGAACCATCCACGCGACTCGCTGACACGGTTGTAATTTAATCTAATTATCGGGCAACGGGATTCCCCCAAAAACAAAGTGTCTGTGTCGGCTTCAAATAACCCCGAAAAATGGCGACATGGCACGCCGCCGTCGCCGCGCCGCCGACACTGTCCAGACGAGAGAGATTTTCCACACCCCACTTGAATCGTGAAACCCCGGAACGACTTGATAATGTCTGGAAAATTATCACCCCGTGTCGGTCGCGGTCGTCGTCGTTGCCGTCGTCGATTGCAGTCACTTTTCTATCCTTTTCCGCTTGGCAGGATATTCCGGGCATCCATTTCGTAAATATTATTTGAATGTTTATTTAAAAATCCTCGTCACCCTTCCTCCAGGCCCACTACATATTAGACGATGTGCTATGATAGTACCCTCCCTGAAGGAAAGCAACCGAATTAATTTGTGCAGCACTAGAGTGGCCCATCAAGATTATAGGATTTACTTTCTATTTTGCACATCCATGGCAAATGATCATTGCGAAGGATCGTTACCTTGTGCGATTGCCAGGACTTGGCTTGTGGCCTAGGTAAATTTCAACACGTCATGCAAATTCTTGGCATCAAGCATCAAGAGCAGAGGCAAATCCGCGATAATCCCAGGAAATGGGTCGGTTCATCGAGTCAGACAGATGGAATGAACACTCAAATTGTATACACAAGACATGATAAATCCTGCGTTGTCGAGCAGATGAATTCCAACCCCAGATAGCATCAGCAGTTATTCCCGAAGAACTATCCGCATCGGTCGGAGATGGCCGAAAAGTGGTTCCCAACACAACGACGATGGTCGTCAGCGTTCTTGACTACCAGCAATCCGTTAGATCCACTGGCTTTATAGTACCGATTCAAATATCTACGCCCAACCTAGGCTTAGGGGCAAACATGTCAGCTATTCCGTCATCCCAGTGTCCGGCCATTTGGCCGAATTCCGTTTGGCCGAATTATGTTCAAAAGAATGCTAAGAAACTTTTTGGCAATCTAGCCGGCAATATGATCGTCGGAAACATTTCCTGCTTTTAATCATAGGCTATTCTTTCAAGTTGTACAATTCAGGGGTTAGTTGGTACTGAAGCTGACAATATTTTATCAGAGATTTATCCATCTTTAAATTACAGGTTGTTTTTCGTAGTTTACTCTGGAGCACAGTCGTATGATGACAGTTGATCATTCTTTTATTGGCCAAATGGCGTTTGGTCAAATGATCCGAAACCGTCATTCTGCAGGTATGCTGGAGTTATTGCTATCGGTGAGTGCGGTGGAATCCGAAGAACGCACAGGCAAGAGCAAAACATACGAGTACTAACACATAAATGATGGCATGCGCTGGAGATGTACGAGTTGTGTTACCTACCGGTTCTGACTTGTCTACTGAGAGGCTCACGTTAGTAATTCCCAGTACGTTAGTAATTCCCTCTTCCAGGGGTGATGACCTAAAAATCTTGATCATCAAGTATGGAATGGGTGTTGGGATCATGTTGGAACACTTGGTTCTAGCGCAACAGCATCAGCATATCAAGTGCCCAACGTACTAGCGGACATACTTCCATCGAATCTGAAACTAAAGTTAGTGGGCTTGTATTAAGCGCTACTAGGCCTACAACGCAGTAAATTTGGCGACATTCATGAAGAATCGTTACGAGATGACCAGCGACGTAGCTCTCCTGACTGGTATAGGACAACATTTATCGGAGATGCAGGAGAAGGCAAAGAGATAGGGAACTGTGAAGGAGAAGTTGTTCGTCCATCAATCCCCATCAAATACATCGGGTTCGTCTGGAACTGAATTAACATTCCTTTTGCATCACGTTGTTGGGAGCAGCTCACTGACGCAGTGTACGGTTTGGGTCAAAAATGACCCTAATGCCAAAAGAGCGTTAAGTAACCTCACTATCAAACCCTATGCGCATTACTCCAAGATACACAGTTGTGTTACTCCTGAGTGTCTAGCTTTCAAGCTACTTAATGTAGACGAAAGATGGAAGGTTTTCCAGCAAATAGGGTTGTACTTTAATCCTCATCGTTCATTGCCTTGTCATTCAAAGCAAGAATGCGAAGTTGCAGACTGCTGCATGCGTCACTACGCTCTACGCAGACTGGAGCAGTGTCATCATCAATGCCAGCGGAGAGAAAAATTGTTCGCACCATTCCGTTACTTCTTGTGTTTGATGCGCTATCTTCTGGGACAGCAGGTATTATAGTCCCGAGGCCTGACGAACCCCCCCTCTCGCGAGTCAGCCACGCATATTATGTAATAATTAAAAACAGAAAAATGTAAAAAAAAATGTTGACGAAAAATGATTCCGTTTCTAGCACGGTTCCATTTTTGGAAACTGAAAATAAAAGCTTTGTTGCCAAAATCGGAACCCCACTGTACTTGGTTTTGGACCTCTCTGATCAGTTGTCTGTTGAGCAGATGGGTTAGAAAATGAAAGAGAAACATCAGATGACGGAGCTGCTTGTTGCGTCTGTTTTCTGTTAGGAATCTAAGAAACAGTACGGTATTCAATGAATTGTTGCATCGTTTCCAGATATCCAAACTACGTTAGGTTGTATCGAAGGTTATCAGATAATATCAGCATTTCCGTGTGCGAGTTGTGCCTCCCCAGGAACCTAAAATGATGACACCACTCCCTGAAGTTCGGTTAACATCGTTTATCTTACCGTTTACGCATACCGGACTGAACTACTTGGGACTGCTTCCGTGAAGCAAGGGCGTATCCCGGAATAATAAAGAACTATGCATCGTCCTTTACACGTGCCTGTTCAATAACGCCGTACACCTCGGGGTAGTCCACAGTTTATCGGTACAGAGGGCCTCCCACAACACTCTGTACCGACAACGGAACCAATTTTATGGAGTAACCTTTTCGAACTCGGACATACAATGGCTTTTCATTCGTCCGCTTGTCCTCCATACAATATGGGATACTCATGGGAGCGCTTTGAGAGGTACGTGATACAGAATACATCGTAAATTTTAGGCCACTGGCCTGCATACCACTGAATATCGCGGATGAAGAAGCACTGTCTCTCAACCATTTCTTGCTAACTTTCATCATGAATATTATAAAAATAAGTAAGAATTGAAAAACGGTAAAACCAAATTCATCACATTTTCCAAAAGAGCAGCATGTTTACATTTATTTTGCTAGTATTGGTCTGTATGATTTTATTATTGATAAGGAATGGCCATCCTGTAAAATCAAAAACAGTAACTGCTTTTTTCAGTGTTTTCTTTAGCGATTAGCGATATTTTTGATAAGTCTTCCATGAGTTATGACGAAAAATGTTCAGGTAATGTTGTCGGAAGTTTTTGCAGATACGTCAAAATGATTCCAGGGAGTTTCTTATTTTGATCACACAATATTCAAGCTGTCACCGGAAGCAAACAATGAAGTCTTATTTTCCTCAGAGATCACCAATATTACCAAAACTTCGATTTCGAGGATTGAAGCTCGAGATTCCAGATTTCACCTATTTTGGACCACTCTAATGCACCAGGGTGGAGGTGCGGTGAGCAGGAACGACGGCCGTCCCGAAGACTGCGCGTCTAATCCGATTATACGGTAGATTAAGTGAGTCAACAACAACCGCACAGAACCAGCCCAGTCCCCCTCCTGCCTGTACTGTCCAAAGATGGAAACGACGATCAAAAGAAGGACGTACACATCACATGTACGAGTAGGTTAGGAACTCTCCCTACTCCCTTGGTATCGTGTCGTGTCGTCATCGTTGTAGACTTACAGTGGAACGTCCGTTAGGGAGTGCTAACCAGTATGTTAGACAACGAGCGCCTTCATGTTCTAGGGGTGATTGGCTGTGTTTTATTTGGAGTACCAAACTGCTGCTGCTGCTTGCGATGGACGAGATGGTTATCTCTTCGTTCGAGTTCGAACTCACAGAGGGGTGCCAAATTGGCTTTCTACAACATTGTAGATGTTGGCACAGATATCGTGACTGAGATGTGAAAAAGTGGAATTAATTTGGGCGCGAAATGTTTCACCGTGCTTGTTTTTGTATCTACCAAGCAATCGTGGATTGATTAGCTCAAGCTGTGCATTGTTCCAAACCCGAAAAAGTGCGTTGGAAATCTAATTGATCGACAGCGACCATTGGTTTGATTTTAATTACCTGGCAATCAAAAACGTTGATAAATTGTGTAAAACTACATACCTGAGTTTCTGTGAGGCCCAGTGCTTGAGCAAGAGATTTTCGTTCTGCTCCCACCACGTAGTGGTTGTTTTCGAAGGCATGCTCCAGCTTGAGGAGTTGCGTGGGCGAAAATGCCGTGCGCACGCGCTTTGGCTTCCGGAATGGGAGGAGGTAACCTGTAAATAAAATAATAAAGGAAATGGACTTTTAGATTTGTTGAAATCATGAAGTGAAGCTATCAAAGTTATTTTAATCGTTATTTTTCGGATGACCGAAAGGAACAATGGTGCACATTTGGTGTAGTACCAGATTTGTTTATTCCTACAACACAGCTAAACAAGGATTACCTAAAAAATCCCCGAGGCAGTGCTTGAGAAATTTCTTCAGGGATTCCTTCAGAAATTTCCTCATAAATTCCTTCAAAAATTCCTTCATAAACTTTCTTTGGGGATTCCTTTCAGAAACTCGTCCACAAATTGCAAAATTTTGCAAACATTTCTTTTAGGAATTCCTCCACAAATAGCTCAAGCGTTCTTCCAGAGAGGAATACCCTATGTTCCCACTAGAATATTTTACTGGGTTTATTTCGCAAATATATTCAGGAGCCGAGAATTCCTCGAAAAAATCATTCAGAAATTTCTGCAGGGTCTGCTTCGGAAATCTTCTTAGTACAGAAATTTCTTAAGCATTTCTTCTATAAATATCCCTTCAGGAGCTACTGAAGAATTCATCCAGAAATTTATCCAGGAATGCCTTCAAAAATTTCTCCGTTTTAATCAACTTTTACTTTAGAAATTCGTTTTGGAATTCTCATGGCGATTCATTTAAGAATTCTTTCAAGAATTTATCTGAAGACATTTAGAGGAATTCCCTTAAAGATTCCTGCAGGATTTTCTCCGGAGGTTTTCCAGATGTTTTCTTTTTGAATTCTTCAAGCAATTACTCCAGGAATTCGTCAAGGTACAACGCTATCCCTTTACTGACATTTATCAGTTTTGCTGATATGTCTGAAACATAATGGAAAAAAATGGAAAAATTAGACGCCAGAAAACAGGCTGCTTGGTGGCTAGGTATGCCAAGTGCGAGAGTAAGTCTCGGCCTCTTAGAATCACTTGTGTTGGGATTCGCTCATTAAATTATCCACGGATTTCTCTAAGAATTCCTGCAGGAATTTTTCTTAGAATTCTTATAGAAATTTGTCAAGGGATGCTTCTTAGAAAAGTTCATGGGATTTTGCATGACCATAAGCATCAGCATTGAACGAGTCACAAAATGTTGTAGGTTACACAGTGCTGGAAAGCTGTTATTAAATTTTCCTTCTTCCCGCTGGTTACCAAATAACAATGATTTGGGAATAATATTAGTATCTGACTCTTCGACAAGATTGGCACAGTCTTTCAAAGATCGCAATTTCTCAGGAGTTCTTTCTGGTATTTCTCTAGGGATTTCTACAAAACAGTATTATAGATTCCATGATAGATTCTTTCCAAAATTACTTCAGGAATATTTATAAGAATTCAAGGAATCAGTGAAGAGAATTGTCAGACAAAAGAGACACAAAACAAGCAACAAAGAAGGTGCGACGATTACTCTTTATCCCTACTGGTAACAGATAATGACATGATCTCGAAATTTTTTGTTGCAGACAAAACGGAAGCTGATTTTGTTGCGTACTTTTCAACTCGTGAATAATCAATTATTGCTAACCCAAAGTCGAAACTGTTTGATGATAGAGTTTCACCAGAGTTGCAGTGTTTACCAACTCGAAGTTACCGTTCGAAAATCGCAATGCAAGGCTTAAAAATCTCTAAACTCGTTGTGTACGATGTTAATCCCATTATTTTCAAGTTGGGGCAAACTTATGTCGCATGGGTTTGTTTGTCGCAACAAATACAGGTTGCGACATTGTCATTATTGTTGCACGATGGTTGAATTTTGATTCACTGCAAGGAATACTATCTAAAATTTCTGTAAGTTTTCATTCAGACATTGCTTCACGTATTTTTTCAGTTATCTTTCTAAAAATACATCAAAGTCTGTCAGAAACTCCTCCAGCAACATTTTCAGGGATTCTTTCAACTGTTCCTTCAGGGATTTCTTCAAAAAATCCTCCTGAGGCTCTCTTCGGGAATCCTTAAAGAATTCCTCCACAATTTTTCTATTTTTTTCAGAGACTACCGCAGAAATTCCTTCAGGCTCAAGAAAAAACCTCATTCCTACAGATATTCCAATCATAATTTCTACAAATTCTTTTCCAGGGATTTCAATTCAGAAACTGTCCCAGGGAATCTTCCAAGATTTTTTCCAGGGACTCTGTTAGTTTTTCCTCCGGGCATGACTTCAGGAATTTTTAAAGAGATTCCTTTACATTTTTTTTTTGCAAGACTTTCTTCAGAAATTCTTGAAAGAGTTCTTAAGAAACTCTTGCAGAAATTGCTACACAAATTCTAGCAGGAATTCTTCGGATTCTCTGGAATTCTTTAAAAAATCCCCTAGATAATCCTAGGTTTTACAGATACTCAGATACTCCTACTTCTTATATTTATTTTAATTATTCTTGTAGCATATCTTCTAATGATTCTTGTAGGAATTTCACCACAGATTATTCCACAAAAAGCTCATCTAAGGTTTTTTTTCCAAGAATTCACTCATACTTCTTCAGAAATTACTCCAAACATTTTATACCGACAGTATTCCTCTCCAAAGTTATGCTAAAAAATAACAATATTCGAAAGTTTGAAGTCGTATCGGACTGCATTTTTACTACATTGGTTTACTGTGTTTCGATCAGCATTTCATACTTTGGTTGCCACGGTCAGACTTGGGATCGCTTACATTTTGTACTTAGTACACGCACATATCAGCATAGGGTGATTCGACAATAGTTGAACATTACCCAAATGTTGAACAGTTTCTGAAAATCGTGTTATAAATTGAATATAAGTAACTGAAATTTTTCTAAAGCTGATCACACAAAAACTGCACAAGAACCAACATTTCTTGTCTGCCAGACCTGTTTCTGATTTCAATCATACGGAAGTGCACCATGGGTTTCCAAGAGGTTTCAGGGAGCCCTACGGGCATTTTAGGCTCTAGGGGAACTCCAGAACCGCTGCAGGTGGCTGCATGGGGCTTTAATGGGTGTTCCATTGAGTTTCAGTGTGTTTTAGAGGGTAATGCGGTTCCAAAGACGTTCCGAGGGTGTTTCAGGGAACTTCAAGGGGTTACTGGGGTGTTCCTAGTGTTTTATAGGCATTTCATGGGGTTTAAGAGCCGTCTCAAGTGTGCTCTATGAGGTTCCAATGGATATTTCTGAGATTTTAGGGGGTCCCAGGAGTATTCCAAATGTGTTCAAGGGGTTTCAGTGAAGTTGCAGGGCGTTCCATCATGTTCCACGAGGTCTTAAAGGTGTTTCAGAGGTGTCCCATGGGGCATCAGGGAGTATCAGTTGCCTTCCAGATAGTTTGAGGGGTGTTTCAGCGGGTTCATGAGGTTTTAGGAGTGCTCCAGAAGTTTTCAAAGGGTTCCAGGGGTGCACCAGAGGGTTTCAGGGTATTCCAGCGGGTTCCAATTGATTTTAGACGGTTTCATGAGCATTCCAAGAAGTTTCAAGAGATTAAAATGCGCTCCAGGGAGATTCAAAGTTGTTCCAAGGGGTTTTAGGGGCATTCCATGGGGTTTCAGGGACGTTCTAGAGTGTCTAAGCGGATTTAAGATAGTTTCAGGAGCGATGTAATGGTGTATAAGGGGTTTCAATGGCGATCCAGGGAGTTCCAAATTTAATCCAGAAAGGTTTCAGGGGTCCTATGGGGCGTTCCAGTGGTGTTCCAGGGTATTTAGGCAGGCATCAGGAGCGTTCCAAGGGTTTCAAAGGGGTTTCCAATGGGGTTCAAAAGCGTTTCAGACAATTCCTGGGTTTTTCCAGGGGTCCAAAGAACGTTCCAGTAGAGTTCTAAGGAGTTTCAGGAGCGTTCCTGGAGTTTTTATGGCGTTTCCAGGACGTTCATGGGGTTACATCCCTGATATCACCTGAAACCCCGAGACGCCTGAAAGCCTCCATGAACTTTCCTGAAACCACCTAAAAACCTTTGAAACTCCTCTGAAACATCCCTGAAACCTCCTTGGAAGCACTAAGGAACCTGCGAGAAACCCTTCTGAAACTTTCATGAAACTTAAAAATGAAAATTTCGGCTACCGGTGTAAACCGTGGGGCCGGATCACAACGTCCGAGGCCATACTGTCCCGGTTGTTAAGTCGCGTTTTTTTTTTTTGCGAAATGACATCCGAAAGTTTGGATGCGTCATAATATCCTATGTGCCTTTTTTCCTTGGACTTCGTGACATATCTACATATTTGGACGTTGTGCCCCGTAAAAATGCACCATAAAGTCCTGGGACATTATGGCCTCGGACGTTATGATACTGCGCCGTGAACCGTTCAACATATAACGTCTATAAAATGCTTGAACACAGTGGTGTTGTATTCACACGGCGATACAAAAATAAAGAACTCAACAAACACTATTTATGCAACGTCTTACAAAAATAAGTCTTACTTTTCCACGTCTAAATTGAGCCAACTACAAAAACAATTCGTAGAAACGTGGCCATTTGATGGTGAGTCCAGAGTACCCAGATTCGAAGGGGCCTCCGTTACATCCGAACAATAGCCCCGATCGCACACAAACATGCATACGAAAGGAAAGGGCAATCGAGCGCAAATTGCACGCTGAGTGCAATTATCGTAATTAGCGAGAGCAAAAAACGATTAACCAGAATAAATATTAATAAAAACATGCCTAATTAAGTTGATGATCAATCTTTCGCAACCCGGTCCCGGACGGGAGTTCGCAAGACATGATAAAGCCAAACACTACCTGCACGTCACTCCAAAGGCACTTCTCCATCCATCCGTCGTCCCTCTGTCAGTATGCTCCGATTGAGCGAGCAACGTTGTGCGCCGTAATGAGACCCACGAACAACTGATCTCCCGATCGCTCGAAAAAAATTGGATTGAATTTTATGCAAATCAATTTCTGATAAATAAGCTTCCCGCGTCGAAATTGACCAACGACGGATCGTGTAAAATGGCCATTCCAGGCCACCACGCCGCCGATCACACACAATAACGGAGCGCTTTGATGGAGTTACGTAGCGACCACGGGAAAGGACAATAATTAAATTAATTTAGCGGAAAATAAAATTGAACGGAATGGAAATCGTGGACCGACGATGAGAGACTCACGCGAAATTACCTCACAGCACAAGAAGGGTTCCCTTTATATCATCTAAATAAATAGTTGTAAAGGATACTGATTGAGCCCATAACTAGCGCCTAGGAATTGATTTCGTTGGTTAACGATCTCAGCGGGAGACGTATAATCCCCAAGTTGCCAAGCCGACTCGATCAGCTGTCGGTCATCGTTAGAGGGGCGCGCGCTTTGCAGGAGTTCGTGATCGTGAGTCGGTGGAAAAATCCAGGAAAAAAGCGCCAAGAACGAGTAAAGTGAACGACCTCAGCAACCGGTGGCGGTGCGCTTGAGCATGCAGATTGTTTGCATATTGCTATTAAATCAGTTTTTTGCTAAACACTTCTTGCTGCATCGTTGCACCGCTGATGAACGGCGGCATTGCGGTCAGTAGTGTAAAGCTGTAAATTTGTAATAGGGTCTGGGACCATTTGGGCAGGAGCACCTATTTTGGGCACTTGCTGCTATAACTCAGTCAATTTTCAACAGATTGACTTGATTTTTAAGACACGGTCAGCTAGGCACAGTATCTAGCCATGAACAAAAATTCAAGTCAATCGATTTGAAATTGACTGAGTTCTAGCAGCAAGTGCCCAAAATAGGTGCTCCTGCCCAAATGGTCCCAGACCCTATATTCGTGCGCTTGTATGGCGATGTAATTACTGTTTGTGAGGTCGTTAGAAAAGCTATGGAATTGTGGAACCAGTATTCGTCTGTAAATTCATCATCTAGGGTAATTTTCCAATTGTTGCATGTTATTCTTATGAGGTGTGCAACAATTGGCGAATGCAACAGCCATGCAACAACTAGAAAATTACCCTACATCAGGCTTTTCGAGAGGCTACGGTGGACGGCTCACGTAATCAGGATGTCGGATAGCAACCCGGTTAAAATGGTTCTCGACAGACATCCGACCAGTACAAGAAGACGTGGTACGCAGCGAGCAGAACGATTTGCGGACCCTTCGCAGAGTGCGAACTGGATACGTAGCCATATGGACCGAGAAGAATTGCGACGACTCCCACGTACAGCAGAGGACACTCAGGCCTTAGTCTGACCGGTAATCAGGTATCAGGTATCAGAAGGCCGGCTCCAGAGGCACGTTATCCTCCATTTGGGACATTTGTGCCATCGCCAAAATAACAGCCTATTTCATCATCTACCTGAGGGAAAAGGAAGGAAAAAGGATTTGGATGGGGATAGGGACAGGTAGGGAAATAGGATAAATACCCTGGAAGAGGGTACCAACGCACAAGCGTACCACAATGGGTTCAAACAGCGCCCTGAAAAGGGCACTGTAATAACGCATAAAGCGAAAGAGAGCCTACAGCTCTTTACCACAGCGGGTTAAGAACAACAGAATATCCTGAAGATTCAGGTTTCTGAAGTCAGTTTCACTTAATAAGTGTTTACCGAATACTCGGACACGCAGTTGCGCGAAAACTGGACAGTTACATATCAAATGATACGAAGTTCCATAATCGGATTCACAGCTATCACAGGCAAATGAATCAGCTTGCTGAATATTCGCCATGTGATAGCTGAGTCGGCAGTGGCCAGTCAATGCTTTGACCAGCATGCTGCAATTCTGCTTATACATATTAGTTAGATACTTCGCCACCCGTAGAGATGGCTCAGCACTATACAATTTGGTTTGACGACATGACTCCAAACTATTCCAGTATTGTTTGTGCTGAGTGGCAGCCCAGGTGTCAATCTGATGCTTTACCCAACACTTGGATACCGGAATAGCTGGCTCAGGGCCAATGAAGTCATGTGATGCTCCAGTGCGAGCTAACTCATCAGCCAATTCATTTCCAGCGATGGAAAAATGGCCAGGTACCCATACAAGGTGAACAGCGTTTGCTGAATTCAGCTCCTCGATTTGAGTTCGACAAGCGATAACTATCTTCGACCTGGAGTTGGCCGAAGCAAGTGCTTTAATAGCAGCCTGGCTATCTGAACAGAAGTATATTACTTTGCCCATTACGTGCTGCTGAAGTGCTGATTGCACTCCACACATAAGAGCAAAGATTTCGGCCTGAAAAACGGTGCAGTGTCTACCAAGTGAATAAGACTGATACAGCCTTAGCTCACGAGAATAAACACCAGCACCTGCTCGACCTTCGAGAAGGGAGCCATCAGTGTAACATACGATGCCGTCAGAAATACTTCTTTCCAGATAACCAGATGTCCACTCTTCCCGGGAAGGGAATTTCGTGGAAAATGTCCTGTATGGAAAATTACAAGCAATTGTAAGATCACTTGGAGCAAGGACAATTTTATCCCAATTCACTAAAAGTGGAAACAACGAGGTGTGTGTTGATGTGCGGTTCACAGGAGTTTCCTCTAGTAAACCGAGTACCCGTAACCGGTAAGTGCAAGAAAGTGCTTCTTGTTTGAGATGAATGTGTAGTGGGGCAACGTCAAAGAGAACTTCGAGCGCTGCCGTAGGAGTTGAAGAGAACGCTCCAGACATCGCCATTAAGCACATCCTTTGGAGATGGCCTAATTTTGATTGGACCGTTCTCACTTCACCCTTTTGCCACCACACAAGACATCCATAGGCCAATATTGGCCGAACCACAGTTGTGAAGATCCATTTGATATACTTGGGTTTTAGACCCCAAGTTGTACCAAAAGTACGCCGGCATTGCCCAAAGGCCATACAAGCTTTCTTGATTCTGAACTCAATGTGAGGTGTCCAGGAAAGCTTGGAATCAAGAATGACTCCAACGTACTTTACCTGTTCAGTCATATCGATTTCAGAATCAAAGAGACGCAAAGGTCGAACGCCATTACGGTTTCGCCTTTCCGTGAAAAGATTAATAGATATTTTACTCGGATTAACCGAAAGGCCATATTGGCGACACCAACCCTCAACTACTTGATGGGCGTTTTGCATCAGGTCGAAAAGGGTGCTGATGCACATACCAACTAACAATGTTAGGTAGTCGTCGGCAAAACCATAAGTAGGAAAACCGCTATTATTAAGTTGCCTCAATAGCGTATCTGCTACGAGATTCCACAAAAGCGGTGATAAGACTCCCCCTTGGGGGCATCCACAAACATTCAATTTCCTAATCCCTGCTAGACGCAATGTCGAGAAGAGATATCGGTTTTTGAGCATTTGGTGAATCCAATTGGAAATCATTGGAGATATACCATGACTCCGTGCGGCTTCCAATATGGCATCGAAAGGCACCCTCGATATCTAAGAAAACACCCAAACAAGATTGCTTTTGAGCGAATGCTTTCTCGATATCGTAAACAACCTTGTGTAAAAGAGTCACAGTGGACTTACCAGATTGGTAGGCATGTTGGTTCACGTGAAGAGGCACGTTGGCCAGATGAACATCACGGATGTGATGATCCACAATGCGTTCTAAGCATTTCAGAAGAAAAGAGGTCAAACTGATAGGTCTGAAACTCTTTGCTTCTTCATACGATGCACGACCCACTTTTGGAATAAACTTCACAGTAATATCCCGCCAGGATTTGGGAATATACCCTGTAGCAAAACTGCAAACAAGTAGTTTTTTCAAAACATGTTTGAAATAATCAAATCCCTTCTGAAGCAAAATAGGATAAATCCCATCTGCCCCAGGAGATTTGAAAGGAGCAAAGCTATTAAGAGCCCACTCAATCGATTCTATAGTTACAATACTCCGAGCCGAAGTTAAAGAATCATAACTACAAGAAAAGACATCAGGATCATCCGAAGATGTAATATCCACACATCCAGGGAAGTGTGTGCTGAATAAGCATTCCAGAACTTCCTCATCAGAGGAAGTCAGATCGCCATTTGGCAAACGAAGTTCGTTCACCCGGAAATCCTTAGATTTCGCAAGGATTTTGTTTAACCGACTGACTTCACTCAAGCTGGAAACATTTTTACAAAGGTTTTTCCAGCCGGATCGTTCAGCAGACCGGAGAGCTTTCCTGTAGGCCTTGCGAGCCGACCTGAAAGCCTCCGAACCAGCCGAACGTCGTCTGTTCCAACACTTTCTACATTGTTTCCTGAGTTTCGCCAGATCAGAGTTTCGCCAAGGGGTTTCTCTTGTGATCTTCACAGACCGTAGAGGGCATGCTTCTTCAAAAGCTTCCATGATGAAGGTCGTTGTAGTATCAACGGCATCATCTAAATCACTTGAAGTGTCAATGGATGGTGAATATCTATGAAATTTGGCTGCAACCAAATCAGTATAAAGATCCCAGTTTGTTGACCGAGGATTCCCGAAACGCAATGTTTGCGAAGTAACATTTAAATGTTCAAAAAAGATGTAGCGATGTTCAGATAAAGATTCTTCATCTGACACATGCCAATTGGTCAGCTCGTGACTAATTCTGCTAGAGCAAAGCGTTATATCTAACACTTCCTCTCTAGCAGATATCATGAAGGTTTCCAACAGACACATCAATTGTGATAGCACATACATCTCTGGTGGTTAGTTCAGAGATGAGTGTAGCAACTATTGCGTTATTGACAAGCACACAGGCTCGAGGCATGACACGCGAGTTTGCCATTTCATGTTTACTGAAAGTGGCAAACACCGGGTTCACAAGGTTTCCTAGATAGAAATTTCCCTTACGAAAGTAAGGTTCTTGTACCAAGGCCACTTGGGCTGTACCATTTTGCATAAATCTGCAAAGATTGATCGTTGCTGTTCTTTTATGCTGAAGATTGATCTGAGCTATCTTAACCGTAGCCACTACCCAAACTAGGTAAGATTAAACTCTTCGCAACAACAGCACAACAAAGAACAGCAACAATAAAACCAAATCGAAATCCCGCGTCGAAATTGACCAACGACGGATCGTGTAAAATGGCCATTCCAGGCCACCACGCCGCCGATCACACACAATAACGGAGCGCTTTGATGGAGTTACGTAGCGACCACGGGAAAGGACAATAATTAAATTAATTTAGCGGAAAATAAAATTGAAATTCGGAATGGAAATCGTGGACCGACGATGAGAGACTCACGCGAAATTACCTCACAGCACAAGAAGGGTTCCCTTTATATCATCTAAATAAATAGTTGTAAAGGATACTGATTGAGCCCATAACTAGCGCCTAGGAATTGATTTCGTTGGTTAACGATCTCAGCGGGAGACGTATAATCCCCAAGTTGCCAAGCCGACTCGATCAGCTGTCGGTCATCGTTAGAGGGGCGCGCGCTTTGCAGGAGTTCGTGATCGTGAGTCGGTGGAAAAATCCAGGAAAAAAGCGCCAAGAACGAGTAAAGTGAACGACCTCAGCAACCGGTGGCGGTGCGCTTGAGCATGCAGATTGTTTGCATATTGCTATTAAATCAGTTTTTTGCTAAACACTTCTTGCTGCATCGTTGCACCGCTGATGAACGGCGGCATTGCGGTCAGTAGTGTAAAGCTGTAAATTTGTAATATATTCGTGCGCTTGTAAGGCGATGTAATTACTGTTTGTGGGGTCGTTAGAAAAGCTATGGAATGGTGGAACTTGTATTTGTCTGCAAATTCATCATCTACATCAGACTTTTCCCACTTCTTTTACTCATTTGAAGTTTATAAGATCTTTAACATGATATAATATACTGAGTATAACACTCGCGAAAGAAACCTTCAAATATCAAACATACACAATGATCGGCACGCCTAGAGGCTATTGGACCACATGTTCGCCATCCGCCAGGTGTTGCAGAAATGCCGCGAACACAACGTGCCCACACATCACTTGTTCATCGATTTTAAATCGGCGTATGATACAATCGATCGAGACCAGCAATAGCAGATTATGCATGAATATGGATTTCCGGATACACTGATACAATTGGACAAGGCGACGATGCATCAAATGATATGCGTAGTTCGAGTATCAGGGACACTCTCGAGTCCCTTCGAATCTCGCAGAGAGTTACGGCATGGTGATGGTCTTTCGTGCTTGCTGTTCAACATTGCTTTAGAGAGGGTGTAATAAAGAGTTCAACGTTTTTCACGAAGTCTTATCAGCTGCTTGGTTTCGCTAATGACAAATATTTATGTTATACCTCGCAAATTTGAGACGATGGCGGAAACGTACATCCAACTAAAGAATAAAGCTAGGTGTGTCGAAGACAAAGTACATGATGGCAAAAGGCTCCAGGGAAGAATCATCGCGCCCGCCATCCCGGTTTTTTTTTTATCGATGATAAGGGGTCATCCATAAATGACGTAGCTTTTTGGGGGGGAGGGGGTGTTTGTGATTTTGTGACGAAGTGTGACGATAGGGGGGTAGGGGTTTATGATATACTACGTAGCTTTCTACTAGCCTATTGAAAAAAATATTTCATAATTAATAAACTTTTTACTTGCATTAAGTAGGATTATCCAGTTAATTAAAAAAAAATTGCATGATTTTTTTCATTCACATCAATGTAAATAACAAATAATGGAAACAAATGCTAAGCTTTTGGCATTACGGCAAGATTCCAGGAGTTCCTTATATAGTTTCTACAGGACTTCCTCGAAAAATTCATCCAACAATTTATTAAGGAACTCATCTAGCAACTTTGTAAGGAATTCCTCATTGTGTTCTTTATAGGTTTCCCGAACAGGAGAAGGATAACATTTTCACAGGAGTTCCTACTGGGAATCCAAGAAAAAAAAACTTCTGAAAATATTTCAAAAGGATCTGGAGGAATCTCAGAAGGAATTCTTGAAGGAACTTCCAGAAGAATTTCAGAAGGAGCTCCTGGAACAATCATGAAAGGAAATAGATAAATTTCAAAAGAAATTCCGTAAGGAGTACCTGGAAAATTTTAGATAAAGCTTTCGGAGAAACCTTGAATAAACTTCTGGAAGAATCTTAGATGGAGATATGTATAGATTGTCAGAAGGAACTCCTGGTTTAATTTCTAAAGAAAGTACGGAAGATATAATTGAAAGAACCACGTAAGGAATTTCTGAAGCAATTCCGAAAAAAACTTTTGGGGAATCACAAAAGATTATCTGGATATAACTCCTGGTAAAATCTAAGAAAGAAAATCCTGGAGGAATTCCAGAAGCAACTTCCTCCAGAATCCAGGAAGGAATTCCTGAAGGAATCCAAAAAGGAACACCTGGAGGAATCCCAGAAGCAACTCCTGGGAGAGTTTTGAAAGAATATCGGAGGGGTTACCTGCCGTTGAAATGTATATCTGAATGAATTCCAGAAAGACGTCAAGAAGGTACTCCTGGAGGAATGCCGAAAGGAACTTTTTTAGGAAACACATAAAGAAGTTCTGATGGAATCTCAAAAGAAATTCCGGTTAAAATTCCTGTAGAGATGTCTAAAAACTGCTCCTGGAAGAGAGGAGAAAAAAATTCGAAAGAACCCCTGAAGGAAAGGAAACCATGGATAAACTTTTAGAAAAACCTTAGAAAAAAAAAACTCCTGGAGAAATCTCAGAAGGAGCTTTTGGACGAATCTAAGAAGAACTCCGGAATGAATTATTGGAGGGATCTTTGAAGGAATCCCTGAAGGAATACAATAAGGAGGAAATCTCTAATGGAATCCCAAAAAAATCCATGGAGAAATCTCAGAAGGAAGTGCTGGAGGAACTAAAAAGGGAGACATTCTCAAAAATGGGAATCCCAAAATAAACTTCTCTAGGAATTCCAAAATGAACTGCTGTAAGAATTTTAGAAGAAACTCCTGCAGGGTCCTTCGAATGTCGTGGTGAATTTAATTCAAATGAAATCAATTTGATATTCTTATTAGATTTATTAGTGAACAAACTAATATCTTCGGAAGAGCTTCTAGGCAAATATGGTATTGGGAGCATAAATTTCCGGTTCTTCGGCATCATGCAGAACGATGGGTGGTTTATTGAGTCATTAGCTTTGATGATAATCTCCACTGGTTGCACCTATGATCTTGATGTCGGCGATCTGAACCTGGCAGTTGGCAATGTTTTCTTGCTTTTGTTGTTTTTCCATAACATTATATTAGCATACAAGTTAAAATCAGAGCTATGTAAGTTTGAGTTTTTTTTACATGAAAATTTTGTTGTGGGGGGGGGGGTTTAACAAGCTACGTCGTTTATAGAGGGGGTGTCTGAATATGTGACGAAATGCTACGCGGGGGGATGGGGGTATTAAAAATCGCTCAAAAAAAGCTACGTCTTTTATGGACGCCCCCTAATGAAAACGAGACAGTTGAAGAATTCATGTACTTGGGCTCACTCACCCTCACTGGTGACCGCCGGCAACGATACCAGCAGAGAAATTCAGAGGCGCATTGTGGCAGGAAATCGGGGTTAGTTTGGACCCGCAGGACTCTACGATCGAACAAAGTCCACTGTCATACGAAGTTAACTATCTACAAAACACTGATTAGATCGGTAGTTCTCTATGGGCACGAAGCATAGACTCTACGTGCAGAAAACCAACGCTTCCTTGGAGTTTTAGAGCGAAGTGCTGGTGGAAGGCGGGACTTGGAGAAGGCAAATGAACTACGAGCTGCATGAGCTGCTGAGAGAACCAACCATCGCCAACACCGTGAAAATCGGGAGGCTACGATGGACGGTTCACGTCATCAGGATGTCGGGTAGCAACCCGGTTAAAATGGTTCTCGAGAGCTATCCGACCGGTACAAGAAGAAGTGGTACGCAGCGAGCAGGGCGATATGCGGACCCTTTGCAGAGTGCGAACTGGATACGTAGCCATAAGGACCGAGTAGAATTGCGACGACTCCCACGTACAGCAGAGGACACTCAGGCCTTAGTCTGACCGGTAAGGTATGTAAAACAGAAATTCAGAAACAAAACGGTGGCTCAGCCACATTCTACGTAGAGGCGGGAATACCAACAGTAATTTGACCCGGCTCCAGATCACGGCGATGGCGGACAGTTGCCCAGGATGCAGACCTTTCAATTCGCCCCTCTGCGCCACCAAGAATGCTTAGGAGTTAGGACTGAAAGTAAGTAAGGTAGATACTGCTGCGTCTGGCACAGTCGACCTTCTTTCGCATGTTACTCGTGTGAAGAAAAATGAACAAATCCTAAAATTCTACCTACAACGTAGAAACTATTAAGGTATGCCCTTTCTCAAGTAGTGGGTTGGTCCAGGTCTTTGCAGAGGAGGACGAATATGAAGTAGTGTGCATGGGAAACTCCACTGTTCAAGCTCGTGCACAAGGGAGGGGTTTTAGGGGTTAAACTCCTCCCATTTCCATACACTAAGCGCCCTTCCGCCCGTTACCAACACTAGGAAAACACCCTCCCTTGTCGCCTTTTCTGTGCACGGGCCTGCCACTGTAGCCTCGGTTTGCACGCCGGATGCAGTAATGGGCGGATATTCCAAAACTAACATCCGCACTGGCCTCAAGCAAGACTTGCTGAAGCTCTTGCTTAATCATGACAAGTTAATGGCAACAACTAACAGTGTCAGCAACACAGCCCGTGAAGCGTAAGAATAGAACCAAATAGACATGAGTGAAATGATGATCAACTCCGTGCAGTTTCGTTTCCCGATGGGTTGTCCACCACCTTCATTGGAGTAAGTGGTAAAGTTTTTGAAACAATTGGACACGGAACTGACCACCTACAAGTCAGCTCAAGACAACTCGTTGTTTATTGAAAATACATCTCCGGAATTTCCGTGAAATTCGGAAGAAGAAGGATAACCGGGATCCAGTTCATATGCTGACATCGTTTCTGGGAAAGGAACAACAAATTGCGGAAGCATTGGAGGACGACGTGATTTAAGCTCTGGAGGAATATGAAACAGAATGTATCCACCAGTCTACGCAGGAAGCAGAAAAGATCTGTTATTCAGTAGCAATTGCTAAGAAAGAGATGCGGCGTGAAGAGAGCTTTAGAAACTGGAATAATTTGCCAAAGTTATCACGGAACCGATGCGAAACTCACAAGGTAGTCAACGACGAGCTCAACTTGTGGTTTCAGGTGTTGATTCTGGTTTCAGATCCAGCCCCGGGCCCAGAATGAAGGGTCCTCGTAGGACTAGCCACTGATTATGCTTTGATAGTTTGTAGAATAACAAATTAACATGACATTCGGCTCGGTAGAGTTGTTTGTAAACCAATGAGTCTACAAGATGAACGAACTGGTATCTAACTTCTTTCAGCAACGGCAGAGCTAATCGTGATGACTGTGCTAAATCCTGCATTAGATGCTTAGACTCCTGAGTTGGGCTAGTAGTGTCGACATAAATACTTACTTGATACTTGATGGGCTACAACTCGTACCGGTGAGTCTACGCCGAATGAAGTATCTGCCTCCACTGACCTCGGTGCTGGGCCAATTGCTTCCAGTCGCCCTGCACGTTTAGAGTCCTTAGGTCCTCATCAACTGCAAAAAGCCAACGCCTTCCATGAAGCCCACGACCCCTTCCTGGTTCTCTGCTGAATATAATTTTAGCTTGTCGTACATCCGGCATAAGAGCTATGTGTCCAGCCCACCGCAGTCTGCCGTGTTGTTTTCGCTTCACTATATCCATCTCTTTATATACCTGGTACAATTGGTAGTTCATGTGACGCCGCCAGATGCCGTCCTCCAGTTTACCGCCGAGTACTGTTCGCAGCACTCCAAAGGCTCTCCGTTCAACTTCTTTCAACGTCCACGTTTCATGACCGTATAAAGCGACCGGGAGAATCAGAGACTTGTACAACGCGAGTTTTGTCTTCGTTTGCAGCCTGCGGGACCTCAGCTGATTTCACAGACTGAAAAGGCCCGATTCGCAGCCGCAATCCGTCTTTTCACCTCGCGGGTGACATCATTATCGCACGTCACTAGAGTACCAAGATAAACAAATTCATCCACAACTTCAAACTTTTCCCCACCTAGCACCACTTTGTCACCACTACCACGGCCGGACCGACGTTGAACACCAGCAATCATGTACTTAGTCTTTGTGGTGTAAATCGTTAGTCCAATCCTCCCAGTCTCCCTCTTAAAAGAAACGAACGCCTCTTCCACGGCCCGATTGTCGATTCCGATGATGTCGTTATCGTCCGCGAAGCCCAGGAGCATATGCGACTTCGTGACAATGGTTCCGCTCCTATGCACACCAGCTCTCCTTATCGCTCCTTCCAGTGCTATGTTGAACAGTAAGTTCGAAAGAGCATCGCCCTGCTTCAGTCCATCAAAGGTTACGAACGATGACGAAATTTCATCCGCAACCCGTACACTTGATTTCGATCCGTCAAGCGTCGCACGAATCAGTCTAATCAGCTTCGCCGGAAATCCATGTTCGATTATAATCTGCCATAACTCGTTTCTCTTCACTGAATCGTACGCCATCGTTGCACATGACGGGAGAAGGCGCTGCTTTTCTCCGCACGCCATTGACAGTTTCGTAAAATCTCCGCATATCATTCTGTTCCATACTCTCTTGCGCCTGAGCAATCACATTTTCCTCGTGCACTTTTTTTTTTCTTTTTGCGGTGGATTCATTTTTCGGCTACTCTTGCTTCCCTATATCGCTCCCTGCTCTGCCGGGTCCCCGACATCAACATCCGGCTCGTGACAACATTCTTCTCGTCCGTTATCATCTGGCACTCCTCGTCGAACCACCCGTTTCTAGGTCGTCTTTGAGCAGTACCTATCACCTCTCGCTGCTGTACTCATCGCTCCGTGGATAGACTCTCACAGAGTGTAGAGATTGTCGCTCTCGTTGATCTCACTTATCTGCTCGTCCAGCTTCTGGTGATAGTCTGCTGAAAACCTCTGGATGTTGAAACGCATCGACCGCCGGTTCCTAGAGTCCGACACGGTTGATAACCGAGCTCGAATCTTACTAACTACGAGATAGTGATCTGAGTCGATGTTGGGACCTCGAAAAGTTCTAACATCAATTACGTCCGAGAAATGTCGGCCATCTACCAGCACATGGTCGATTTGGTTGCAAGTATCGCCGTTTGGGTGTCTCCAGGTGTGCTTGCGGATATCCTTGCGTGCAAAGTAGGTGCTACTAATGGCCATCCCCCTGGCGGCAGCAAAGTTGACTAATTTCAGGCCGTTGTCATTAGTGACGGAGTGAAGGCTCTCCGTACCGATGATTGGACGGAAAAAGTCCTCTCTTCCGACCTGTGCATTGGCGTCACGGATGACAATCTTAACGTCGTGTTTTGGGCATTCTCCATAGGTCTTGTCAAGACATTCATAAAACGCATCCTTCACATCATCGGTTTTCTCGTTGGTCGGCGCATAGACATTGATCAGGCAGTAGTTAAAGAATTTGCCTCGGATCCTCAATACGCAGATCCGCTCGTTGATCGGCTTTCACCTCATAACTCGCTTCATCTGTTTCCCGATCACTATGAATCCGACCCCATGGTCTGCCTTATCGCTGCTGCTGTGGTAGATGTTATATTTGAACGATGTGTTGGCGACGGGATCCACCACCCTGAATTCACGTTCACCAGTTTGGGCCACCACACTTCCTGTGTAGCAGCCACGCACACGCCAACTTTCTGCAATTCACGAGCCAAAAGGCTCACTCGTCCAGGTTCATTTAAGGGCCTGACGTTCCAGGTATCGAGTTTCCAATCAAAGTCCTTATTTCGTTGCCGGGTCGGTTTCGGAGAGTATCGTTCGCATATTCTATTTCTTACTTCATTTTTCGTAGTGTTGAAAGGCTTCGACAGGCTACCCTACCGGGGTCGCGCTGCCTCCATCGCGTTGGTGGGGCTGCCACCTTAGGTATAGCTGACGCGATATAGCGTTTCATATTCAGCCTTTGGATGCCAGAGCAGACGCTGTTTGAGCCGCACCTCCTTGGTGAACAGACGCTCGGGACGTACCTCCTCAATCTAGCTGAAGTCAGAAGGACAACAGTGCCCAGGCTGCACTACCAGCTAAGCACACAACTCTTAGCTGGCGGTCTTTGTCATCGCTTGACCCGTGGAAGCATGAGGTAGGAACTTGTGAGGACCAGAGCTATGTTGGACGCTCTCCTTATCGACTCACCGTTTAACAGCCAAATTTCAATAAAAAAATCCAGATTGATCCACCTAGTGGTGATAGTGCCTTTCTCGTCGAATATGTACTATCTTTTCGTCGACATTAGCCGATCTTGAGAACACTTATACGCTTAATATGATTCATGTAAAATTTGACCTTCTTATGAACCCAAATTGTGCACAGTAATTTTAGACGCAGAAGGTGATTGGAAAAACTTTATTTAGTGTTGATGCGATCAAATTATAATTTTCCCATAACACGTTGATCTATTCTACTGTATATTAACACCGCAGGAATTTGAAATGGTGTGATTTGATTAGATTGCTTTGGTCATGATTTTGTTCTCTTGCATATATGAATATTTTGACCAGTTGCAAATTCATGATCTGAAATACGATGTTGAATTCGGAATTACAAGAACACGAGAGGAGCTAGACCTTTGATGTCAAAGAACGAATTGTAGAACAGGATAGGGGCCACAAATTTGCTTAAGAGAAAATGCAAATTTATTACACATTTTTCAAAGATAATTCATAAAAACAAATCAGAAACAATACTTTCGAGCTTATTTGCTTTAGAAAACTAAGTTTTGTTTAACTAAACCAATAGCTTCAAAGATCTTTTTTGGGTAGAAAATTTAATAATCTTTCGAATAAGGATTAAAAAGCTGTGAGTCGTTTCAAGTTATAGCGAGTTTAGCATTCACGAGCCTACCACCCTGTATAGTCTGAACCTATTTGCTTGCTAACGTTCATAATGTTATAAAAAGGCATCGCTTTGCTGTGTCGCATGCATAGGTTTGGTTCAATTTTATATTTGGCCGCTTTCGGAGGGACACCTGGAACTAGTTCCGGCACTAGTGGCAGGAAAATCAACAAGAGAAGAATGCGAACCGATACCAATGGCGACGACCACAGCGACGAAAAGGGACTTGCGATTGGAAGCTCGGTACGTGGAACTGCAGATCTCTCAACTTCATCGGGAGCACCCGCATACTCGCCGATATACTGAAGGACCGCGGGTTCGGAATCGTAGCGCTGCAGGAGGTGTGTTGGACAGGATCTATGGTGCGAACGTTTAGAGGTAATCATACCATCTACCAGAGTTGCGGCAACACACGTGAGCTGGGAACAGCTTTTATAGTGATGGGCGACATGCAGAGGCGCGTGATCGGTTGGTGGCCGATCGATGAAAGAATGTGCAGGTTGAGGATCAAGGGCCGATTCTTCAACATTAGCATAATAAACGTGCACAGCCCTCACTCCGGAAGCACTGATGATGACAAAGACGCATTTTACGCGCAGCTCGAACGCGAGTACGACCGCTGCCCAAACCACGACGTCAAGATCATCATAGGGGATCTAAACGCTCAGGTAGGCCAGGAGGAGGAATTCAGACCGACGATTGGAAAGTTCAGCGCCCACCAGCTGACGAACGAAAATGGCCTACGCCTCATCGATTTCGCCGCCTCCAAGAACATGGCCATTCGTAGCACCTTTTTCCAGCACAGCCTCCCGTATCGTTACACCTGGAGATCACCACAACAAACGGAATCGCAAATCGACCACGTTCTGATTGATGGACGGCACTTCTCCGATATTATCGACGTCAGGACCTATCGTGGCGCTAATATCGACTCCGATCACTACCTGGTGATGGTTAAACTGCGCCCAAAACTCTCCGTTATTAACAACGTACATTACCGGCGGCCGCCCCGGTACGATCTAGAGCGACTGAAGCAACCGGATGTCGCCACCGCATACGCGCAGAATCTCGAGGCAGCGTTGCCGGACGAGGGTGTGCTCGATGTGGCCCCTCTAGAGGACTGCTGGAGTACAGTGAAAGCAGCCATGAACAACGCAACCGAGAGCACTATCGGGTACGTAGAACGGAATCGACGAAACGATTGGTTCGACGAGGAGTGCAGAGCGGTTCTGGAGGAGAAGGGTGCAGCGCGGGCGGTAATGCTGCAGCATGGAACCCGACAGAATGTGGAGCGATACAGACAGAAGCGGAAGCAGCAGACCCGTCTCTTCCGGGAGAAAAAGCGTCGCCTGGAAGAAGCGGAGTGCGAGGAAATGGAACTGCTGTGCCGTTCACAGGAAACACGCAAGTTCTACCAGAAGCTCAACGCATCCCGCAAAGGCTACGTGCCGCAAGCCGAAATATGCAGGGATAAGGAAGGGAGCCTCCTGACGGACAAACGTGAGGTGATCGAAAGGTGGAAGCAGCACTTCGACGAGCACCTGAATGGCGAAGAGAATGTAGGCACAGAGGACCAAGGCAGCAGAGGAAATGACTATGTTGGTGCAGCAGAGGACGGGAACGAACCAACTCCCACGCTGAGGGAAGTTAAGGATGCCATCCACCAGCTCAAAAACAACAAAGCGGCTGGTAAGGACGGTATCGCAGCAGAACTCATCAAGATGGGCCCGGAAAAGTTAACCACCTATCTGCACCAGTTAGTAGTCAAGATCTGGGAAACCGAACAGCTACCGGAGGAGTGGAAGGAAGGGATAATCTGTCCCATCCACAAGAAAGGCGACAAGTTAATGTGTGAGAACTTTCGAGCGATCACCGTTTTGAATGCCGCCTACAAAGTGCTATCCCAGATCATCTTCCGTCGTCTTTCACCTAAAGTAAATGAGTTTGTGGGAAGTTACCAAGCCGGTTTCATCGACGGCCGGTCGACAACGGACCAGATCTTCATCGTACGGCAAATCCTCCAGAAATGCCGTGAATACCAGGTCCCAACGCATCACCTGTTCATCGACTTCAAAGCGGCATACGACAGTATCGACCGCACAGAGCTATGGAAAATTATGGACGAGAACAGCTTTCCCGGGAAGCTGACTAGACTGATAAGAGCAACGATGGACGGTGTGCAGAACAGCGTAAGGATTTCGGGTGAGCTATCCAGTTCATTTGAATCTCGACGGGGACTACGACAAGGTGATGGACTTTCCTGCCTACTATTCAACATCGCCCTGGAAGGTGTTATGCGACGAGCCGGGCTCAACAGCCGGGGTACGATCTTCACGAAATCCAGCCAATTTGTTTGTTTTGCGGATGACATGGATATTATTGCCAGAACATTTGGAACGGTGGCAGAACAGTACACCCGCCTGAAACGTGAAGCAGCAATGGTCGGACTGATGGTGAATGCGGCTAAGACAAAGTACATGCTGGTAGGTGGGACTGAGCGAGACAGGACAAGCCTTGGCAGCAATGTTACGATAGACGGGGATACTTTCGAGGTGGTAGAAGAATTCGTCTACCTCGGTTCCTTAGTAACGGCTGACAATAACGTGAGCCGTGAAATACGAAGGCGCATCATCAGTGGAAGTCGTGCCTACTATGGGCTCCAGAAGAAACTGCGGTCAAAAAAGATTCACCCCCGCACCAAATGTACCATGTACAAGACGTTAATAAGACCGGTGGTTCTCTACGGACACGAGACATGGACGATGCTCGAGGAGGACCTGCAAGCACTCGGAGTTTTTGAGCGACGTGTGCTAAGGACGATCTTCGGCGGTGTGCAGGAGAACGGTGTGTGGCGGAGAAGGATGAACCACGAGCTCGCTGCACTTTACGGCGAACACAGTATCCAGAAAGTGGCCAAAGCTGGAAGGATACGATGGGCAGGGCATGTTGCAAGAATGCCGGACAACAACCCTGCAAAGTTGGTGTTTGCTAACCATCCGGTTGGTACAAGAAGGCGTGGAGCGCAGAGAGCACGATGGGCGGACCAGGTGGAGCGTGATCTGGCGAGTGTTGGGCGTGACCGAGGATGGAGAGCTGCAGCTGCAAATCGAGTATTATGGCGGCAAATTGTTGATTCAGTATTATCATGAATTTGATGTGAACTAAATAAATGAATGAAAATGAAATGAATGGCAGTCCCTAATGTGGTCTTAGCCTTCTTCCTTGATAACCAGTCATTAAGCCGTTATTTGTTGTATCGCATACATGGGATTGGTTTTTTTATATAAGGTCATTTCCGGTGGGGTACCCGGTAACGGTCATCGGAAAAGTCGCTTTTTGATGTGTCGCATGCATGGGCTTGGTTCACTATTATATTCGGACACTTCCAACGGGACATCCGGAACCGGTTCCGGATCATTACCGGTTCAGATATGGTCGGAGACTAGTTTCTTGCTAACCTTTCATTAGGTTATAAAAAAGCTGCCATTTTATGTGTCGTATGCATGGGTTTGGTTCACTTTTATATTTAGCCATTTCCGTTGAGACACCCGGAACTGGTTCCGGAATACAACCGGCAGTCCCCAATGTGGTCTGAGCCTACTTACTTAATAACCGGTCATCAGGTTATTGGAAAAGCCGTGATTTGATGTGTCGCATGCTTGGGTTTGGTTCACTTTTATATTTGGCCACTTCTGTCGGGACCCCCACCGGAACCGGATCCGGAACACTACCGGTTCAGATATGGTCTGACACTTTTTTCCTGCTAACTGTTCATCAGGTTACCGAAAATGCCGCTGTTTGATGTGTCGCATGGATGGGTTATGTTCAATTTTATATTTGGCCACTTCCGGCGGGACATCCAGAACCGGTTCCGGAACACTACCGGTTCAGATATGGTCTGAGACTATTTTCCTGCTTACCGGTCATCAGATAATCGAAAATGCCGTGGTTTGATGGATCGCATGCATGGGTTTGTTGCATTTGCATGTCTGGCCCCTTCCAGGGGTACCGGTCCGGTACACCTAAATGGCCATAACTCCGGAACGTCTGGACCGATCCGAACCATTTTCGAATAAGCCATCGTTCATTAAAATCGGTTGAGGTTTACTGCCAAAAAGTGATGTGAGTTTATTTGTACACACACATACACACACACATGCACACATACACACACACACAGACATCACCTCAATTCGACGAGCTGAGTCGATTGCTATATGTGACTCGACCCTCCGGGCCTTCTATCAAAAAGCCATTTTTGGAGTGAACATATAGCCTTTCCAGTACACTTAGTGTACGAGAAAGGCAAAAAATAAGTAAAATAAAAGTTTAGAAGCCAGTGGAAATACACATGTTATCAAGTAGAATAAATACAAAAATAACTGGTTTATTAACCCTTATTGCGGATGTTGACACGACTGTGAAACAACCAAACACAGTTACAAACATTTAAATTGTTAACAAAGGTTAAACTAAATCATGGTAGCCTGTTTTTAAAGGTTCAGATTATCTCTTACATAACCTTGAATTCGCATAACGAATTTGACAATTCTTCTGGAAAATTAATCACAATCGATAATCATCAGAAAAGAGTACACATCAAAAAGTATCATTATCAGTTAAGCCGTTATTATTCATTTTACCAACAAGCTGCCATAACCAATGAACTGCAAAAAATCAGAATTACGACAAAAACCACCCGATTGAATGGCGCCTGTTCATATCTCATTTCCAGCTCCGCTGGATTTGTTTCATTGTGGACCATTATGTCCCAGCACGTTGACAGTTGGCGAGCGGGGATGGTCCAGTTATCACAGTTGCACTGTAAACTCTGCAAGCTATTGGCGAACTGGATCAAATCTATGCCAATGAACCATTCGGCTCCGGAATCTTCAGTCCTAGATTTATCTGCGAAACTCCCATTTCTCATCCGAACCGTGTATCCCGCAAATGGGATACATTCTTGAATCGGGAAGAACATTGAAGGCTGGTAGTTTTCCTGCTTATCATCATCCAGTTTAATTTTTAGCATTTTAGATCCGTCACATTGTATCTGCATCCATACCGATCTTCGGGGCACGGAAAACTGCACAACGAACCGGACACAGCTTGACTGATTGGCGCGGTAGTGGTACTCCAGCAGCCGAATCCAACCTGTAGGCACCGAAAGGTTCAATGCTGCCGCCGATGGATTACGTACCAAGGATACTTCTTGGAGTTTCCAGTTGAGAGGAATGACGAAGTCACAGCTGTGCCGAGAAAGGAAATCGAAGTCCAAATGGTCCAGCAGTGGAACGGAACAGGTCAACAGGGCAGCTCCCACGACACTGGATGTTGCCTGCAGTAGATTCGAGAGGATAACGAGCAGTTCCAACATGACTTCGAAATTGTAATGTCAAACTTGTTATGGTTCGTCCAAGATCGTGGGCATAAACTTTCAAATGATGGTAATCAGTGTGCAAGTCATGTTTTTGTAACACATTACAATGCTTTAGAAAGTTTAGTGACATCGACGAGATAGGGGAAAAGTTTCTACGGAGTTTCTAATTGCACCCTTTTAAAGATTCAGAAACTTAGTAAAGCAGTTCACACGAAAGACAGTAGTGCATTGAGTGTGTGATACAGACAACCAGGCTGCTGGTGACCCATCAAATTACATAGCTTTCAGTGTTTACTTGACGGTAAGAAGCAGACTTCGTTTCAGCATTTGGAACGCAGAGCTTATCAAGAAACGTTGGCTTTCATCTCTTCGGTTCAACGACCTTGTACAGAGGATTACACTTATTATAGCGCATTTAGTTCACCACTGGACTATCGCACTAGTTTTCACGAGTGCGAAAACGCTAATAAAAGTGCGCGATTGCATCAAATCAACTCGGTGTCTTCAGAACACTTGTTCACCATAGATTGAAGAAATAGTGCGCCGAAGACATCAACCTGATTTGATGCAATCGCGCACTTTTATTTACGTTTTCGCACTTATGAAGTCGCAGTTCGCAGTCCAGTGGTGAACTAAATGCGGTATATTAACTTCAAGTTTATGTTACTGTGACGTTCATTTAAATTTAAAAGTGACTTAAACATATGACTGAAATAAACATCCTCTTCTGGCAAGTGATGATTGATTTAAACATTTCAAAACATAAGAACTTCTGTAAGTAATGTAGCCATACTTGGCTTATGAGTTCCTCTATTCTGATGACGCCGACGACTTGTTCCACTCCATTCACTCTGGGGAGGCCTACCCGAGCACTGATGATGTGACCGGCCTGTTTGTTTTAGCCTAGTAAATTTTCAACTTTTAATGTTCCGTTGAAATGCATACTAGAAGGAAGAACATAAACACACTCACTCACAGTCGAAGATAATATACTGAATTTTAATGATCGAATTAAACTCGATTACCATTCAGCGTTACGGCCGCTTATGATTGCCAATTAACTTCGGCCACTTGGCGGCGGGTAGTAGCGCTGAACGCAATTAAATTTACATACGTAACCGTTTCCAGTTTGATCGCGTCTCCCCAGCCCCGGAAGATAGCCGCTCTGAGCTAGTGGGAACACCCGTGTAAGCCACATTATTACCACACATATAACTAGGCATCATGAGATGCTATCGGTCATTGCCGTGTGTGGAAGGCAGGTTTATGTGCGCTTGGATGACGCCTCTTCTTAAGAGCTTCCAATCGCGCTGGCGGCCCAAGTTTACCTAAGCTCAGATCACGGCTTGGCTTAACTTGTTTTATGATTAGCGATTATCGTCGTATGCTGTACGTGTACTTTGGCTCTCCTCCTAGAGCAAAACGATGTGCTTATCATCGTTGAGACTCATGCTCAAATAATGGGAAGACCATATCTGGTCAATTATTAAGTTAATGAATTTGTTTGCTGTTTTGTGCTTCTTGCCATACCGCCGTTGTTGTTTCGCAGCTCGTAAGTCAGTATCAAGCTCTTGGAATCGCTCTTCTGATAGTTACTCAAAGAGCAAAAGTGATACGGCATCGGCTTGCTTATTAAGCATGGGCCTTCCTTTTTCATCTTATCTGTTTATTTTGTTTCCTCTTTTGAGAGATTTGTTGCTGAATTTGGGAGCGTGAGATTGTCGATGGACAATGTTGTCCTTCTGACTTCAGCTAGATCGAGGAGGTACGTCCGAAGCGGCTCAAACAGCGACTGTGCTGCCAAAATGCTCCAAAAATGCGATTATGTGACCTGTAGGATAACAGTTGTCAACCTCTTGTACCTGGATATTCGGTGCTACTCGAGCTTTCATCGCTATATACACTCCTCCTCGAAGCTCCTTCTCTCAAGTCTCAAGCAAAAGATTCAACTCCGACGCTTACACCATTTCTGCAGCAGTATTTCGAGCTTCGACCAGGCCTGTTCACGTCCGGTTCCTCCTTCGAGTTGACTTTCAAATCATTCATCCTGTCGCTATTCTTTGTCTAGATGCAACCACTCGGTCATTCAACTAAACAAAACTTTCATCGAGCTTCTTCTGTTGGTCAGTCAGTATCGCACCGCCTGACGAGCAGGTCCTTAACGATCCTCGATCCTCAACTAGTGCAGGTCCCCTCACTGCATCAACAACTACTGACACCCAGTCGCATCGCCTGTTTGTACCTGATTTTTATTCGATGCCTTTGTTTTGGCTGCGTAGCAGACGATCCGCGCCGTTCATGAAATGTTTTCCAGCGGCACTACGACGAACACCTGAAAGGTGCCGGGAGCGCAGACATGAAGGACCAAGGCGGCGGAAAAATGACTACGTCAGTACAGCAGGGAGCAACAACGAGCCAATTCCCACGCTGAGGGAAGTTAAGGATGCTGTCCAGCAGCTCAAGAACAGTAAGTCTACTGGGATGGTATCGGAGCGGAACTCATCAAGACGGGCCCGGAAAATTTGGCCATCTTCCTGCATCGACTAATAGTCCGGATCTGGGAGACCGAGCAACTACCGGAGAAGTGGAAGGAAAGGGTCATATGCCTTATCTACAAGAAGGGTGACAAGTTCGAAAGTGAGAACTTCCGAGCGATTATAATTCCAAATGCCACCTACAAAGTGCTATCCCACATCATCTTCCGTCGTCTATCACCTAAAGTGAATGAGTTTTTGGGAAGTTATCAAGCCGGTTTCGTCGATGACCGCTTGACAACAGACCAGCTTTTCATCGTGCGGAAAATCCTCCAAAAATGACGCGAACACCAGGTCCCAACGCATCATCTGTTCATCGACAGGCGGCATACGACAGTATCGACCGCACAGAGCTATAGAAGATCATGACCGAGAACTGCTTTTCCGGGAGCACACTAAACTGATGAAAGTAGCGATGGACGGTGTAAAAAACTGCGTGAGGATTTCGGACAATTTGCCTAGTTTGTACGAATCTCGTTGTTCAATATCGCCCTGGAAAGCGTTATGCGACGAGCCGGGCTCAACATTTGTAACGGCGGTAGAACTGTACACTGCGAAGCTGGTGTTCGCAAGATATCCGGATGGTACAAGAAGAAGTGGAGGGCAGCGTGCAAGATGGGCGGACCAAGTACAAAACGATCTGGCAAATGTGGGAAGCAGCCGAGGATAGAAGACTACAGCCACGAACTGAGTGTTCTTGTGGATGCTGTCGACTGGTGATTTTGTACTTGGAGATTTTCGGTCTTGTAGTCTTCGGTGCAGTCAAAGCTATTTTTTTTTTCTATGCCCAACGTTTCAATGGTCCATGCCATCTTTCTCAAGAACCGAGAGTTGTGTCGAGAAATTGTTGATTTAGTGTTATTGTAATAACGATAAAACTACATAAATGAAATGAAATGGAATGTTTTCTGCAGGAGCGGTTTGTCGTAAAACGACAAGTCGAATGCAGGCGATACACGATTCGACATAGCGCACAAAACGATAGGCATAGGTAAACACGATATTAAGCAAACCCATCGTTTCTCTGTTGTACGCCCTTCTATGAGCTAAACAGGTGATTATCTGGAGGTGTACGAGTAGATGGAAGTGTTCTTATGTTTGACTTTACCTACTAGAACTTTTATCACAGACTAACCGACGTGACAGCTATCCAGCAAACACATGATCGTATATGATGTTGCATAGGATGCTAAAGTGGAGGCAATATACGTACACTTAACACGCGGGTATATGGAAGCATGTACACATAGGGGGGGTGGGGGTAAGACGGACATGTTTAGGAAACACTCTATTTTGACAGTGTAAACAATGCGATAATTAAAATTTTATCTCCATACTATTTGCTTCAACTAAGGTACTTTACAGTCTGCAAGCCGATTTTGCAATAAAATTTGATTTTCCATGACTTATGAGATAATTAAAAAGTGATCTCCAAATGTATGTTTTTCAACAGTGTGGGTAAGACGGACCAGTAGGGTGGGTAAGATGGACACGTTTGGAAAATTAGCTAATACGCCATTAATTGTGTCAAATGATGTTTGTGGCCGTTTATATTCGGTAGATCAATCATAGTAGAATCTAAATTTGGCTTTGAATCTCTTAGCGAAACGTGTTTTTGCAAATAAAAATCTATTTTGTAAATTTGAAACCTCCATACATCGATAAACGCCTAACAGTATGCAATGCTCTGGTAATTTTACGAAGTCCAAACTGTTCCAACAACAAAAATTCTAATATAATGAATTTTTAAACAAAAAATCAATATGAAATGCTTTACACGGCTTCCACAATCATTGTTGTACACCATAGATTTCAATCTGTAAACAATGTGTGGGTTTTAATGTGTTTCTCATGGCACTATCAAAGTAAGCCCAACACTGTCCGTCTTACCCACCCTCAAGGCGGACCGTCTTACCCCTACACAACGCAAAATATTCATTCCACCACCGTTATCCATAATCCATGAAATTTACCTGAATTTCGTTGTGTATAGGACGGAATAGTTTAAAACAACTGGGAAACTCAAAATAAAATGCGAAAACTTAGCAATTTAATGTTAAAAGAGCTTATTTATTGCCGCCTCAAAATTAGATCCCACCACAAATGCGTGTAGCCAGGTAAATTATTGTTTATTTTTTGCACTTTTGACATATGTATTCTCTCGTGGAACGGTTAAATAATCATCAACTGGTAAAAAGAAAGAGTTAATCTTAAGAGAAAGCCAAATTTCAGCTCTTAGGTGACCGAACTAGTTGGTGGTCCGTCTTACCCACCCGGTCCGTCTTACCCCCACCCCCCCTATGGCCTCCACTTTGGCATCCTATGCAACACCATATATGACTTTGTGTTTGCTGGGTAGAACCAACAACATTCAAATTTGTTGTCCTCGACGCCATGATGAAAAATAGTCGAACACTACCGCCACCTCTATAACGGTTCGTGTTGATTTGATAGCTTGACCCCAAACCCCCGTGTGTTCGTATAGAAAAAGGTTCGCATCTGCGTTGATTTGACAGAAGTGTTCGCTCGCTTCGCTGGTCGACCGTTAAATTTAAGGGGGATACTTTTGAAACACCAATGTCACATCGGTTCAACGGTGCTTTTATCACAAAGCTACCCAAGTAACCTTTTGATGTCAAATTAGTCTTGTACAGATTTTGAGAACCGTCATAAAACCGAATATCTTTTATTTTGGTTTTATGATGATTCTTAGAACCTCTTTGAGTGTATATGACTAAGAAATTTCACTAGGATATCCAAATAGGTCCATATAGTGGCTCTATATGGACCCTAGCCCGTGAACAAGGGAGGGTTTTTTGGGGTTCAACTCCTTCCAAGGCCGTCCATACGCCAGGCTCGTCTTTCGAACTATTCTGAAACAGGAAACTCTGCGACTGATGGTCACGTTCGATGACTTCCACTTGGTGGAGTAGATATCACCCAATAGCAGTGAAGAGAATTGTCAGACAAAAGAGGCACAAAACAAGCAACAAAGAAGGCGCGGCGATTACTTTCCATCCCTACTGGTAACAAATACGATGAACGATGTTTATCCTATTCTTTTCAAGTCAGGACAATCTTATGTCGCATTGGGTACATTGTCGTCGCAACAAATGCAGGTTGCGATATTGTCATTATTGTTGCGTGATGGTTGAACTTCGATTCAGTGCCCGATAGGTACTGTCGGAATCACAACTGGACAGTGGTATCGGAAGGCCTGGTCCAAGAACTAAACCTGAGCCCGAACAAACTCCATCGACCTTTACTGCTGTGTCCCATATCAAACAGACCTTCCCAGTTTTTTTTCGGATTGTAATTAGCACCTAATGACAGATATTTAATTCGTCTATGATCGCATTCATTGTATGAGTTGGTCTTTGGTTTCCGGACGGAAAGTATATCCTTTTTTCCTGGCACTCACTATTGTCGGTGAATGTTTTCCTTAAAAAATGGATGTCAACTCTCAAGACACTCTAACGGCCTCTAATCGCCATAGGTACCTGTCCGGCAGCTATATGAAATCGGATATCCGAAGCAGACCAGCTTCGAATCGGTCACCTAAAAATTCGAGGCGTCGTTTGAACTTTGGTTTTTCTAATGTTCTCTGGTAACCTATCGGGAAGTCTTCGGTGTTGAAATAGCTTTGTACCAAGCGATTTATTTTTACCTCAACTTTCCTACTGACACGATTGATATCTAGCTTTATTCATCCGTGTTTACCGTGTTTACAGACTGTATAAGCGAATCCTTGCTGCTACAACCTCGCTGTTTTCTTCTATGATCTTCAATGCAACAGTTTTGATCCATAGTGGTAGGTTTCGCAGGCTGCTTAAGAGCAGTTTGATAAAGGGCAGGGGTTTCGATGGCAAATGCAGGTAGGTTTACACGTTCATAAGGTGGAAACGCTTATTCTGCCCCATTTCGCCACATCTTCTTATCATTTGTGCGGTCCACCTCATGCATAATAGGACTGTCTATCCCTCTACTTCCATAGTCAGGTTTTGCTCGATCAATAAAAAACAGCCTTCATCCAAAGAGACAAAAACACAGCTAGTCGCGTTCGGTAATTTTTACCGAAATCTCAACTGCTGAGCGTTCAGTAACAGGTTTTCAACAAAACTCTGTAAAAAAATTACCAAATTTCGGTAAAATCTTATCGTTTATCTGTCAAACTCTAACGAAGTTCGGTAAAAGTTTCTACCTTTACTGTCATCGTTCACACCTATCTTCATTCTACTTTTTGCCTGTTATCGTTCACACTTAGAAAAAAAAAACCACCGACTTCGGTAATGTTTTACCGAAATCTCAACCGTTGAGTTTGTTTTACAGGAGAATAAAACAAACTTAACGATTGAGATTTCGGTAAAACGTTACCGAAGTCGGTGTTTTTTTTTTTTCTAAGTGTGAACGATGACAGGCTTGGATTTCCTATAGGTAGAGTGTCATGGGAACAATTCGGAATACAATTAACTGTCAACAGTGGTGATAAACCTGTATTTTAAACAATACGACCCTTGACCAATTGATCGGTTTGACCGCTTTTTCAGGTTTAACGTGGATCAACTGAATAAGTTGAAAGAATTTGCAGTCGTTAATGCCATATTGGCTAAAAGGCTACCCATATGCAACAGCCATGAGGATTGAGCAACTACGGCAAACTTTCAACTTTTGGACATTTTTCCAGCAATCGATTACCGCGAGTTTCTTGAATTTTGTCCTATTGTCAACGTATCTTGCAACATAACAATGTATGAGTTCAGATACGGCGGTTTAATCACCAGGGCCGTCCAATTGGACATTAAGATCCGTTCCCTGCGCTTTGTTGAATATCTGGAAATTCGAGAGCGCGTGCTCGTTTATAGTATATGTATTCGACCAACGCAACGGCGATCCCAAGCGTTAGGGCATGTGTGCTTGGATGTGAACCGGATTCACAATCCAGTCCTTCTCTTTCCAGAGAAGCATCATTATTCGACAACTTTAATTCTACTCTGCCTCTGATTTAGGCTTTGGCGTAAATAGGGGTGGCCAGAATAATCAATTTCGGAAAAAAAATCACTTGCTGTTGTTCAAGGTCCCTCTGCCTTGCAGTATCTGCATTCGACTCTTTCGCAATGGGGCTACCAGGGTCAGCAGTTTTTTATAAGCGACAGTTGATTGCACTCTGCTAGAATCGCTGACAAGGACGGTAATAGAGGGTACATGATGCGAAGGGTTGTTGTCAACGATCACTAAGGGTCAGAAACTAATAGCTGAGGTAATTTAACCCTTCAGTAGTCGCACTGTTGTATTTTGAACAACACGTGGAGAAAAGCTCGTTTATTATACACAGCATCAGCGTGGTACTGGTGGTGGTGGCCAACCGAAAGACCTCACGAATGATCATTACCCATATCGCTGATAGCAATATTTCGATGCTGGTCGCCCGATGATGCTAATGTACAGCTCTGTTCACAGGTGTAAAAAGCCATGTACCGCACAAAGGTGTTGTTTGTCCCTCGACGCAAAATTCGACTTTCTAGCATTTATCGTGCTACTTGTGTTGAAGCAAACTTCAAATTGAATTTTGGTTTTTATTGAATAATAATTTTCTACTATGAACGAACATCGCTCTAATTCTTAGCCCATCTATTGTAGCGATGTGGTTAATACCATGGATACATAACTTCAAATATAATGAAACCGTTTTGTTGTTATCACATGAACTAAGAATTCGCCACTTTATTCCTGGGTGTTGTGTTTCAACAATGTTCGAGAATAATGCCGTTTCGATTGGAAAACAAAATACCGTCTTTACAGCTTGCAGATGCGTTGCACATCCCGTAAACGGGGCCTATGATTAATATCACATTAGCGTAAATGCACCCAGCCTGTAATCAGCCCATGTTTTTCCTCAACAACTCATCATCGAAGGCAAAACCTTCAAACATCGCCGTTTAATGCTACTTTTACGTTTCTCTGCCTCATTAGGCAGCCAGTCAGCCAGCAGCGTTGGTACACCGCGGTAACCGACGACCACGGCTCGGGCCTCCGTATTTAACAAAGTAATGTGTCCGTAAATGAATTCCACTGCCAAATACGTTTGGCCTGCGGTCGTTTTGTGATCATTTTCGAATTGTATATCCTCCGGGAAGAGAGGAATTTTTTGGCATCCCCTGGCGGGCATCTGATCGTCAGTCAGATCAGATCGGCGGCCATGTTACAATTTCAGCCCGCTAATGTGATTTCGAGTGCGGAACCCTAAATTACCACCCCCCCGTTCCGCCCATGCCATACCGGTCTGCAAACAGCAAGATCGCCACCGCAACAAGGATCGCCGACCGATCGCGCATCATTAATGGCAGCGTAATTACCCATCGCCTGGTTGGACCTTGCTCAGCAACGACGAGTACTGCAAATTCGCTCTTTTCCTCTGCCGAATTGATCGGACCGACCGGCTAACTGACTGACAAACAGAGCATTAAGTAAATGTTTTATCGGAAAAGACTTGAGAACCCTAAGAATCGTTGATCGAAGGCTGCACTACACTTCAAAAGGGTTGGATCGGTCCCGGGAATTCAGCTTTTCTGGTTTCTCATGCGCTGCAAATACGTTGCAGGTCGTCGATCATCGCCGCCAGTAGTGCGAGTGCGCAAGGGGAACGGGAAACCATGATCGTCATCACCATTATCGTCATCATCACGAAGATGTACACAAAAGGCCATTTATGCGTGCCAAACGAGTAACTCATTGCTTGTTTTATGCTTCTTTTACGAGGCCTAATTTGATTGATTCGGATGCATAATGTTCGTTAATCGTAGTGCCAGCAGTAGAGGGCTAGCCATCTATCCAGCAGCGGTTGATCGTCGCCGCACCAATACAAAGCTCGATGGTGTAACTCTGGCTTAGCCACAAGTAATACAAAAGGATTGACCCTCTCAGAACTGGGGAGGCCATGTGTTTTCTTGAAAATTTTCCCTTGAAAAAGTTTTTCTAAGCTTCTGGAGGAAGCTTTCCCAAGCAATAAAAGAATGGTTCCCAATTTTTTTTTAAACTTTTTGAAGCTTCTGTTGAAAGCTAGAGAAAGCTTTTCAAGCTCCTGAAGAAAGCTTTTCAAGCTTCTGGAGAAAACTTAACAAGCTTCTGGAGCAAAACTTAACAAGCTTCTGGGGGAGGCTTTCCAAGCTTCTGGAGGAAGCTTTCCTAGCTTTTGAAGGAAGTTTTCCAAGCTTATGAAGGAAGCTTTCCAAGCTTCTGAAGGAAGCTTTCCAAGCTTCTGAAGGAAGCTTTCCAAGCTTCTGAAAGAAGCTTTCCAAGCTTCTGAAGGAAGCTTTCCAAGCTTCTGAAGGAAGATTTCCAAGCTTCTGAAGGAAGCTTTCCAAGTTTCTGAAGGAAGCTTTCCAAGTTTCTGAAGGAAGCTTTCCAAGTTTCTGAAGGAAGCTTTCCAAGCTTCTGAAGGAAGCTTTTCAAGCTACTGAAGGAAGCTTTCCAAGCTTCTGAAGGAAGCTTTCCAAGCTTCTGAAGGAAGCTTTCCAAGCTTCTGAAGGAAGCTTTCCAAGCTTCTGAAGGAAGCTTTCCAAGCTTCTGAAGGAAGCTTTCCAAGCTTCTGAAGGAAGCTTTCCAAGCTTCTGAAGGAAGCTTTCCAATGCTTCCGAAGGAAGCTTTCCAAGCTTCTGGAGGAAGCTTTCCTAGCTTCTGGAGGAAGCTTTCCTAGCTTCTGGAGGAAGCTTTCCAAGCTTCTGGAGGAAGCTTTCCAAGCTTCTGGAGGAAGCTTTCCAAGCTTCTGGAGGAAGCTTTTCAAGCTTCTGGAGAAAACTTTCCAAGCTTCTGGAGAAAGCTTTCCAAGCTTCTGGAGAAAGCTTTCCAAGCTTCTGGAGAAAGCTTTCCAAGCTTCTGGAGAAAGCTTTCCAAGCTTCTGGAGGAAGCTTTCCAAGCTTCTGGAGAAAGCTTTCCAAGCTTCTGGAGAAAGCTTTCCAAGCTTCCGGAGGAAGTTTTCCAAGCTTCCGGAGGAAGTTTTCCAAGCTTCCGGAGGAAGTTTTCCAAGCTTCCGGAGGAAGTTTTCCAAGCTTCCGGAGGAAGTTTTCCAAGCTTCCGGAGGAAGTTTTCCAAGCTTCCGGAGGAAGTTTTCCAAGCTTCCGGAGGAAGTTTTCCAAGCTTCCGGAGGAAGTTTTCCAAGCTTCCGGAGGAAGTTTTCCAAGCTTCCGGAGGAAGTTTTCCAAGCTTCCGGAGGAAGTTTTCCAAGCTTCCGGAGGAAGTTTTCCAAGCTTCCGGAGGAAGTTTTCCAAGCTTCCGGAGGAAGTTTTCCAAGCTTCCGGAGGAAGTTTTCCAAGCTTCCGGAGGAAGTTTTCCAAGCTTCCGGAGGAAGTTTTCCAAGCTTCCGGAGGAAGTTTTCCAAGCTTCCGGAGGAAGTTTTCCAAGCTTCCGGAGGAAGTTTTCCAAGCTTCCGGAGGAAGTTTTCCAAGCTTCCGGAGGAAGTTTTCCAAGCTTCCGGAGGAAGTTTTCCAAGCTTCCGGAGGAAGTTTTCCAAGCTTCCGGAGGAAGTTTTCCAAGCTTCCGGAGGAAGTTTTCCAAGCTTCCGGAGGAAGTTTTCCAAGCTTCCGGAGGAAGTTTTCCAAGCTTCCGGAGGAAGTTTTCCAAGCTTCCGGAGGAAGTTTTCCAAGCTTCCGGAGGAAGTTTTCCAAGCTTCCGGAGGAAGTTTTCCAAGCTTCCGGAGGAAGTTTTCCAAGCTTCCGAAGGAAGTTCTCCAAGCTGCCGGAGGTAGTTCTCCAAGCTTCTCGAGGAAGTTTTCCAAGCTTCCGGAGGAAGTTTTCCAAGCTTCCGGAGGAAGTTTTCCAAGCTTCCGGAGGAAGTTTTCCAAGCTTCCGGAGGAAGTTTTCCAAGCTTCCGGAGGAAGTTTTCCAAGCTTCCGGAGGAAGTTTTCCAAGCTTCCGGAGGAAGTTTTCCAAGCTTCCGGAGGAAGTTTTCCAAGCTTCCGGAGGAAGTTTTCCAAGCCTCCGGAGGAAGTTTTCCAAGCTTCCGAAGGAAGTTCTCCAAGCTGCCGGAGGTAGTTCTCCAAGCTTCTCGAGGAAGTTTTCCAAGCTTCCGGAGGAAGTTTTCCAAGCTTCCGGAGGAAGTTTTCCAAGCTTCCGGAGGAAGTTTTCCAAGCTTCCGGAGGAAGTTTTCCAAGCTTCCGGAGGAAGTTTTCCAAGCTTCCGGAGGAAGTTTTCCAAGCTTCCGGAGGAAGTTTTCCAAGCTTCCGGAGGAAGTTTTCCAAGCTTCCGGAGGAAGTTTTCCAAGCTTCCGGAGGAAGTTTTCCAAGCTTCCGGAGGAAGTTTTCCAAGCTTCCGGAGGAAGTTTTCCAAGCTTCCGGAGGAAGTTTTCCAAGCTTCCGGAGGAAGTTTTCCAAGCTTCCGGAGGAAGTTTTCCAAGCTTCCGGAGGAAGTTTTCCAAGCTTCCGGAGGAAGTTTTCCAAGCTTCCGGAGGAAGTTTTCCAAGCTTCCGGAGGAAGTTTTCCAAGCTTCCGGAGGAAGTTTTCCAAGCTTCCGGAGGAAGTTTTCCAAGCTTCCGGAGGAAGTTTTCCAAGCTTCCGGAGGAAGTTTTCCAAGCTTCCGGAGGAAGTTTTCCAAGCTTCCGGAGGAAGTTTTCCAAGCTTCCGGAGGAAGTTTTCCAAGCTTTTCCCAAGCTTCCGGAGGAAGTTTTCCAAGCTTCCGGAGGAAGTTTTCCAAGCTTCCGGAGGAAGTTTTCCAAGCTTCTGGAGGAAGTTTTCCAAGCTTCCGGAGGAAGTTTTCCAAGCTTCCGGAGGAAGTTTTCCAAGCTTCCGGAGGAAGTTTTCCAAGCTTCCGGAGGAAATTTTCCAAGCTTCCGGAGGAAGTTTTCCAAGCTTCCGGAGGAAGTTTTCCAAGCTTTTTCCAAGCTTCCGGAGGAAGTTTTCCAAGCTTCCGGAGGAAGTTTTCCAAGCTTCCGGAGGAAGTTTTCCAAGCTTCCGGAGGAAGTTTTCCAAGCTTCCGGAGGAAGTTTTCCAAGCTTCCGGAGGAAGTTTTCCAAGCTTCCGGAGGAAGTTTTCCAAGCTTCCGGAGGAAGTTTTCCAAGCTTCCGGAGGAAGTTTTCCAAGCTTCCGGAGGAAGTTTTCCAAGCTTCCGGAGGAAGTTTTCCAAGCTTCTGAAGGAAGTTTACCATGCTTCTGAAGGAAGCTTGCCAAGCTTCTGGAGGAAGCTTACCAAGCTTCTGGAGGAAGCTTCCCAAATATTTAAAGGAAGCTCTCCAAGCTTCTGAAGGAAGCTTCCCAAGCTTCTGGAGGAAGCTTTCCATGCTTCTGGAGGAAGCTTTCCCAAGCTTCTGGAGGAAGCTTTCCAAGCTTCTGGAGGAAGCTTTTCCAAGCTTCTGGAGGAAGTTTTCCCAAGCTTCTGGAGGAAGCTTTTCCAAGCTTCTGGAGGAAACTTTCCAAGCATCTGGGGGAAACTTTCCAATCTTCTGGAGGATGCTTTCCAAGTTTCTGCAAGAAGCTTTCCAAACTTCTGGAGGTAGCTTTCCAAGCTTCTGGAGGAAGACTTCCACGCATCTGGAGGAAGCTTTCCATGCTTCAGGAGGAGGCTTTCCAAGCTTCTGGAGGAAGCTTGCCACGCTTCTGGAGGAAGCTTTCCAAGCCTCTAGAGAAAGCAAAGGAAGGTTTTTCAAGATTATAGAAAAAAAAAACCGTACTTCCGTCATGCCAGTTTCTGTCAAAAGATTTTTGAAGCTAATGGAGGAAGGCTTTTCAAGCTTCTGTGGAAAACTTTTAATGCTTCTGGAGGAAGCTGATTCAAGCTTTATAAGAAAGCCTTACCAAGCTTCTGAATAAAGCTTACCCAAGTTTGTGAAAGAAGCCCTCTAAGCTGTCTAAGCTACTGAAACAAGTCTTCCCAAGCTTCTGAAGATAGTTTTCAGAAGCTTCTGAAGGAAGCAGTACAAAACTTCTGAAGGAAAAAATGTAAAGCTTCTGGAAGAAATTCTGTAACTAGTTTCTGAAGGCAGTTTTCTGTGCTTCTAGAGGAAGCTTTCCTAGCTTCCTCAGGAATATCAAAGGAAATTGGCCATGTTTTTGATGAAATATTTCTCATACTACTGGCGAAACATTTCCTAAGATATTGGAGAACACTCCTGAGGGAAACCTTTCCACGTTTCTGGAAGAAAATTGTCCAAGCTTTAAAAATCAGCTACTCGAAACATATCAAAGAAGTTTCCTTGTATTTCCGAAATCTTCTGAAGGCAGCTCTACTCGGCTTTAGAAGGAAGCTTAACCAAACCTCTGGAAAAGTTTTTGGAAGAGTTGCTGGAGAAACCTTTCTCTTGTTACTAGTGAAAATATTTCCAAGCAACTGTAAGATGTTTTTTCACGAATCTATGGAACAATACTTTCCAGGCTTCAGGGAGACGTTTTCTCGAGCTTCTGAAGAAGCGTTTTCAACCTGCTGATGGAACGTCTGGATGAAGCCAACTCGATTGAAGTCTGGATTGAAGCTTCTGATCGTAGTTTTACACGATTCTAGAGGCAGCAGTCCAACCTCATGGAGGAATCTTCCAAAAGAAACTTTCCCTAGCTTTTGAAGGTATATTCCCCAAACTTTTACAGGCAGCTTTTTTAAACTATTGTAAAAAGTTTTCCCAAACTTCTCTCAAGCTTCTGTAGGAAGGTTTCTTAAGCATCTGGAATAACTTTTACAAAACTTCTAGAGGAAGCTTAAGCAAACTTGCGGAAGAAGCTTTCCAAAGCTTTTTCTTTCTTTCTGACGGAAGCTTTTGTAAACTATTGAAGGCAGCTATTTCAAGTTTATGGAAAATGTTTTCCCGCGATTCTGAAAGCCTAGGCTTCAAAAGGAAACTCCACCAAACCTCTTAAGGAAGCTTTTTGAAGCCTGTAGAAAAGTCTCAGGAGCATACTTTCTCTCCCGGGTTACTACCCAAGTAACATTTTGATGACCAATTAGTCTTGTAGAGGCTTTGAGAACCGTCATAAAACCTTATACCTTTTATTTTTGTTTTATGATAGTTCTAAGAGCGTCTTCTAGTATATTTGACTAAAAACTGTTACTTGGGTAGAGAAAGCATTTCTAAGCTTCTGGAGGGAGCATTATTATGCTTCTGGAAGAAGTTTTAAGGAAGATTTTTCAGGCTTCTGTAGGTTACTTAGGCTTCTAGGGAATGCATTTTAAAACACCTGCAACAACTTGTAGAAGAAGCATTTTCTAAGCTTTTGAAGGCAGTTTTGCATAGCTTCTGAAAGAAGTTTTCTTTAACTTTTAATAGTAGCTTTTTCAAACCTCTGGAGGAAGCTTTTTCCAGGTTCTGGAGAATTTCCCTCACAAATTCAAAAGAAGACGCCTATGAGTACCTCTATCTCGAAAATCTCTGTTCATAGCATACTTTTTATCGCTCAGTTCACATTTCCTGATGTTCTGCTACACTAGATCGATAAATCATCCACTTGTCATGTCTAGCCTTTACACGCTTCACTGGTCTTGAGAACTTCCCGCATCCAGCAATCCGAGAAAACGGTTACAATGTAAAACATTGGCGGAGTCTCACACTTCACTTGAACTGACGACGACGACTGGATGTGCCACCAATGCAATGTACGTGCCAAACCCGTGCTAATCTTACCTAACTGGCAGTTAAATTCAACATTTACCCCCCCCCCCGCCACGTTTTCCCCCGTTCAATTTGTGATCCAGTGGCAATAAATTACCTCCCGGGGGCAACCGCAGCAGCACCAGTCCGCTCAACCAGAGTAACTGACTGCATGATTATTACCATATACTATAAACGTGAAGTGTTCAACTCAAGGGGTTTCGACGTCGCTACACCGCCACTATCTTTCGCCTTTTAACCCAAAGTTCAGTACCAGAATCAAATTAAAATTAAATTACAAAAAATCAATCATTTATAATTAACTTAACATGCTCGGTCTCAAAGTCAACTCGAAAACGACGACGACGGTCGGTGAAAAGTTCGAACCCAAATGCTCACCCTTGACTGAACCTCATGGCAGCCAATGGCGGTCGGTGGTACCGTGGCACTACTGGTGCTGGTGTGTGAGTTTTATAATCAAGTAAGAAAAACACATTTGCCTGCTCTTTAGCATATACACTATAAAAATACAATATAATTAAATAATTACACGTCATTATTGGGCATACGTTCATTGGTGAACGCAGCGCATGCAGGTTGAGCAGTACCAGTGCAGTACCAGTACCCTCTGTAGGGTGGTTCAATAAAAAAATGTGTTGAAATGCTTTGACATCCACGTATACAACAGAAACACGTGTTGAATGGACAAATTGAAAACTCAACTGCAAAAATAATCTACGTGCCCTATGGGGAATCAAACCCACGATTCCCAATTCGCAAGACAGGTGCTTCTTACTCCTCTAAGCTACGGATAACTGTATTAACTTCCTCGTCTGATGGCGTATAACTAAACTTTTGACATTGACATTCACCTCCCAGATGTCGCTGTTGTATGACAGATTACCGTCAATATGACGATGGATGATCTTTGTCGACCCGCCGTGCGGGGCCATACCCAATCTTCATAGCGAGCTAGACAGTCTTCTCAAACGATTTTCAGATCGATCATGTTTTTTGATGATTTGCACTCACAACACCCAAGTAACAGATCTAGGAGTACGTGCGCAGGACGAAAGATTCCCAGTCTCTAACCTCCAAGAGATTGAGGAGGAGGTTAGCCGGTTGGAAAACAACAAAGCCTCTGGAGCAGATCAAGTACCAAGCGAGCTTCTAAAATTCGGTGGAGAAGCATTGGTGAGAGCACTACACTGGGTCATTACCAAGATTTGGGAGAAAAAAGTATTACCGGAGATGGTAAGGGCGACAAGTTGGATTGCGGGAACTATCGCGCGATCACACTACTGTGCGCTGCCTACAAGATACTCTCTCAAATTTTATGCCGCCGTCTATCGCCGATTGCAAGAGAGTTCGTGCGACAATATCAGTCTGAATTCATGGGTGAACGCGCTACAACGGACCAGATGTTCGCCATCCGCCAGGTGCTGCAGAAAAGCCGTGAATACAACGTGCCCATACATCACATGTTCATCGATTTCAAATCGGCGTATGATACAATCGATGGAGAACAGCTATGGCAGATTATGCACGAATACGGATTCCCGGATAAACTGATACGATTGATCAAGGCGACGATGAGTCGAGTGATGTGCGTGATTCGAGTATCAGGGACACTCTCGAGTCCCTTCGAATCTCACAGAGGGTTACGGCAAGGTGATGGTCTTTTGAGCTTGCTATTCAACATTGATTTAGAGGGTGTAATAAGGAGAGCGGGAATAAATACGAGCAGAACGATTTTCACGAAGTCCGTTCAGCTGCTTGGTGTTGATTTTGATATTATACATCATTAACTTGAGACGATGGTAGAAACGTACATCCGACTAAAGAATGAAGCCAGACGAGTTGGATTAGTCATTTAATGTGTCGAAGACAAAGTACATGATGCCAAAGGGCTCCAGGAAGGAATCACCGCGCCCGCCACTCCGAATTTCTTTCGACGGTGATGAAATCGAAGCGGTTGAAGAGTTCGTATTCTTGGTCTCACTGGTGACCGCCGACAACGACACCAGCAGAGACAATCAGAGACGCATTGTGGCAGGAAATTGAGCTTACTTTGGATTCCGCAGAACTCTACGATCGAACAAAGTTCGCCGTCACACGAAGTTAACTATCTACAAAACGCTGATTGGACCGGTAGCCCTCTATGGGCACGAAGCATGGACTCTACGCGCAGAGGACCAACACGCCCTTGGAGTTTTCGAACGGAAGGTGTTGCATACCATCTACGGCGGAGTGCAGATGGGAGAAGAGAGCTGCATTAGCTGCTAAGAGAACCAACCATCGTCCACACCACGAAAATCGGTAAACTACGGTGAGCGGGTCACGTCATCAGGATGTCGGCACTCGCAGAAGCGGGTGAGGCAGCCGTCAGGTGAGGAGCTGTCTGGCGGCGCCCGCAAAGCCAGGCGCATAAATATCCCGAAGGTCGGTAACAAAGCCGGAAGGTCGTACCTCAGACTGGGTTCCCGGAAAGCTGGGAAGGGTGGGCCTGAAAAGGCTAGCCCGTCCCGGAACGATGGGAACAAGGATACCTGATACCTGAAGTACATCCAGCTTGGGCGGGAGGCTTTCTGATCTCAGATGAACTATACTCATTGATATCTTCGAAGATTCTCGATGGCTCATCAATTGTACTTCAGCGCACCGCATTCAACCACGATTGAGTCTCCGTCGTTAGTTGATTTCAAATTCAGAGCTTTTTTGGGGTCGTAACCCAGGCGTACACGATAGCACCCACCACCCGTCACAAATCTTGGTGGCAAATAATTCATCTGCTACGAAAAGACGTCAACGCTTGGTGTATGATCCTGTTAATTTAACTGAGTACAACAAAATCATAACAACAAAATCGTAAACAGGCTGGAACGTCTTAAATCTCTTTTGAAACCACCTGAAACGTTTAAGAAACGTTTTAAAGCGCCGCTGAAATCTCTCTGAAGCTTAATTTTGTGATCCAAAATGTATTTCAGAAACTGTAGGCCCCTGTTAACCCCCTCAAAATCCCCGGTAATACCCCTGAGACCCTCCTAAACCCCCGAAAACGCCTGCGTAACGCCTCTGAAACTCGCCAAAAATTCTCTGAAGCTTTCTGAAATGCCCTCGAAATTTTGTGGGCTTCGTGGCCGCGCGGTTAGCGGCGTCAGTCGTTTAGGTGTCTCGTAAGCCTCGGAGTGTGGGTTCGATTCCCGCTCCAGTCGGGGAAAACTTTTCGTCAAACGGAAAATTCTCCACTGGGCCACTGGGTGTAATATGTGTTGTCCGTTGTCAAATGTTTGTAATGTTCAGTCTGTAGAGGCCGCAAGGTCGAAGACGGTGTAATTGTCTTTTTTTTTAGAAATCCCCCGTAAACCCCTCGGACCCCATGTAACGCACCTGAGAACCTCAGACACCCCTGAAAACACCTACGTAAGGCTTCTGAAACTCGCCAAAAATCATCTCAAGCTCTCTCAAATGCCTTCAAAATCCCCCTTAAAACCCCCTCGGATCACATGTAACGCACATAAGATCATCAGAAACCCCCATAAACGCCTATGTAACGCCTTTGAAACTCACCAAAAATCATCTGAACCTGTCAGAAATGCCTTCGAAATTTCCCTTAATCCCCACCTCCGACCCTCAGAAACCCCCGAAAACGTCTACGTAACGTCTGAGTAACGCCTCTGAAACTCACCAAAAATCTTCTTAAGCTTTCAGAAATGCCTTCGAAATCTTCCTAAAACCCACTCGGACCCCATGGGTCTCCAGTTAGCCTAGTGGTTAAGGCAATGGATAGCAAATCCGGAGACTGTGGGGTCGATTCCCGTTCCGGTCGGAAAAAAATTCTCGACTCCCTGGGCATAGTGTATCATCATGCTTGCCTCACAATACACGAATTCATGCAATGGCAGGCAAAGAAAGGCCTTCAATTAATAACTGTGGAAATGCTCAATGAACACTAAATTGAAGCGAGGTAGGCTTCGAGCCATAAAGAAGAAGAAGAACCCCATGTAGCGCACCTGAGACTCTCAGAAAACACCGAAAACGCCTACGTAACACCTGAGTAACGCATCTGAAACTCGCCAAAAATCATCTTAAGCTTTCTGAAATGCCTTCGAAATCCCCCTTAAAACCCCTCGGACCCCATGTAACGCAACTGGGACCCTTCGAAACTCCCCGAAAATACCTCTGAAGCCTCCTCTCCGGTGCAACGCCATGGACACCCCCACCCCCTCTCCTGAAATTCCCACGAAATTTAGGTAATGAACTGAATCAATTTAGGTAATAAATCCATTTAGATAAAAATTCTATTAAGGCAGTCTCAACTCGTTACCGAAATGGAGGTTTTGGTGTACCAATTAGAAATTTTATACAGTTAGTAGCGGTAATAGTGAGGATCACACCTTCGCGAGGATCGGGTAAGCTAGGTCATCTCTTAAGAGAGCAGGAACAGGAGGATACAGCTGAGTGCGAAGTTCTGACGTATGGAGCCCCATTTCCTGGCTAGCACAGCGGAAAAAGGTCGTAATTGATGAGGGCCATCAATATAGAATATGTAGAGATGGGCTATCTGCCAAGGAGATGGCTCCGTCGAACATCGGCAAAGATCTCAAGCAGTGCTTGAAGACTTCGTAAGTCGATTATGGTGACCAAGCCGAACCATGACAAACTCATGGCAACAGGAGCAGCGGCAGCGCCCGTGAAGCTGAAAGTGTCGAAATATACCTAGACTAAGGCTTTGCTATTCACGGGTAGCCCGAAGAGCACGTCAGACGCGATCGCTTACAACAAGAAATATAAGCTTGTGAGGCAGCCATCAGGAGAGGATCTATTAGGCAGCGTTTGCACGGCTAGAAAACTGTTCATTTCCGAGAGTTAAGGGTAATATTTCCAGCAAGTCGGAACCCGTCCAGGCGTCCCGGAAATCTGGGTTGGGTGGGCCTTAAAAGGCCGCCCGTCCCGGGCTGAAGAGAGCAGAGGGTGACAACCATGTGTAGGTCCTCAGCCACCAGAGCTAGAAAGACATGTATCAAGCGCGAAAAGGAGAAGCTCCAGTCAGTTATTTATCTTGGAGAAGACGTACGCAGCACTCGACATGCTCGTACAGCCGGGATAATCCTCGAGCTTATGCGTGACAAAACCGGCAAAGGCGCCGCCTATAAGTGTTTAGCAAAATGAGTTCTTGGTGAGGCTGTCGAGGTGAGGGCTCTACGGCAAATATGATTCCAAAGCTCTAAACGCACTCGCTGAGTGGGCCCCTCAATAGGAGACGGATATCCGCGGTAGTTGATCCAGCTGTTCACGCAGATGCTGCACTGAAAGGCGGCTAAGTCTGATACTGCTGGAGATCGTGTAGTTGCCGGCTCAGAGTAGGACTACTAATCCCAATTCAAGGTATCAAGCGACACGTGCCTAGGAAAAAGTGATCGAGGGGGTGAAAACCCATGGGAAGAAACATGAATAATAAAAATCAAACAACATCATTAACTAGTAATATTGGTAGTGGCAAGGCTAAACCCTTCGCAAAGAGCAGGTTAGCTAGGTCTCCGTTAAGAAGAGGAGACGAAGGAGTAGGAAGCTGTATACGCTGTGACAGCGCTTTGAGTCTGATTTTCTCACGACTAGTTTGTCGGGTGAGGTAGTGGACTTTTCCCTGTTGCGACTTCGAAATTCAATGACCAAAGCCAAGCGAGACCATATCGAACCCATGGAAACTGCAGCGGTGGCAGTATCTGCGAGAATAAAGGTACGACGTCTACCTAGAGTGAGGCCTTCACTTTCGCAGGTAGCCCGAAGGGAGCGGCATAAGCGACTGCTTTTGACAAGCACTCACAGAAGCGGGTGAGGCAGCCGTCAGATGAGGAGCTTTTAGGCAGTGCCCGCAAGGCTAGGCGGTTACTATTCCCGAAAGCCGGCAGTAATGCCGGTAAGTCGGACCCCAGAAATGCGACCCGGGAAGCTAAGAAGGGTGGGCCTGAAAAGGCTAGCCCGTTCTGGATGGAAGAGAACAGGGAAATGCGGCCATTGCAACGACAAAGAAGGACGTATCCAGAGGACCCTCCTTAGACCATAGAAGAGTGACGCGCTCGTCATCAAGGCCGGACAATCTAAGTGCTCAGACGTCTTGCTCGTGAATATGGTAACCAACGTGCACAGTATCATACGTACTCGTACGGGTGGAATGATCCCCGAATTCAAGTGCGACAAGGAGCGCACAGGCGCCGCCAACATAAGCCTGGCGGAAGAGGTCCTAGGTGAAGGGGTCGAGATGAGGGCTCTTACAGCAGAGGTGACTGTGTAGGTGAAGAACCTAGATGAGATCACTGACGCAGAAAAGGTTGTCACGACACTGTGAAAACAGAGCGAGATGCAGGTAGGCACCGCAGCCGTTCGGTTACGGAAGGGCCTGGCAAAATCACAGGTAGCCTTGGTACAACAAGCTGTGGTGAACTGACCTTTCATGAGCCACCGGAGATTCAAGTCCAAGGTGCCCAGCGTTCAGAAGCGCCATAGCTGACAAATTACAGTGCAGGTAACGCAATTGAACCTGTACCACTGTGACGCAGCTCAATTGTTTTGACAGGCAGTTTTTGAGTGGGGGCAGATATCGCTATAATAGCGGACTCATGCCGAGTACCCGCCGGCAACGGCAATTGGGTTGCGGATGGGTCCAGAAAAATGTGCGATGATATGGGCGACGGATAAATTCTCCGTCCAGGAGTTGCTGTCTACTACCTATGAGGGCGTCGTGGTTGCCAAAGTAAACGGGGTCTTCTCTTGTAGCTGTTATGCGCCTCCGCGGTCGAACGAGAAGTTCACGTAGATGCTGGACTGCATGAAGACAGTGCTAGCAGGGTGAAGGCCGGTGGTAATAGCGGGTGACTTCAATGCATGGACCGTGGAATGAGGGAGCCGTTTTACGAAACAGTGGGGTCTGATCCTGCTAGAGGCACAGGCCATACTAGATGTCGACCTAGCTTATGTCGAAACACCAAAAGTATCTTTAGCCGGAATGATACAGAGTCGATTATTGACGTTAATTTTTAAGTCCTGGCTTAACAAGTACACTGAAACCTCCATTTAAGTCGATGCATGGCTGATCAAAAATAATTTTTACCGTGCAGGCAATGATTAAACTATACAGTTTTATATTTTTTGACAAATCTCCTTTGTCATGAGAAGTGTTAAAAAATATAAAAGTCTATAGTTTTGTCATTTCCTGCACAGTAAAAAATATTTTCGCTCAGCCATGCATCGACTTAAATGGAGGTTTCAGTGTAGTTCGAACTATAGGATAGACGATGGCTACACTCGCAGTGATCACCTGGTGGTTCCTTACAGTATCGACTAAAACAACAGCAGGTTGCGGGTAGAGGAAGAGGTGGCTAAGCCTAGACCAAGCCTTCGCAGGTGGAAGACATCATACTTCACGAAGGGGTATTCAGGGTGGTGTTCCACCGTGAGCGAAACCTACTCGAACTATGCGATGACGAGCTTGTAGCAGTGTTCATCCGTGCGTACGATGCGGCCATGCCTAGGCAAGTTCATCCTAGGAATGGGAGACCATCGGCTTACTGATGGACTCAAGCAATTGCGGACCTGCGCCGAGCCAGCTTACGAGCTAGGCGGCGGCTGCAGCGAGCACGAACTGAGCAAGAGCGAAACAAACGGCGGGTAGTGTTTGCCGCTGCTAAAGCCGCGCTGAAGACCAAGATAAGGATAAGCGAAAAAGCCTTCTAATGATGGCTCTGTCAGTGTTCCGATACGAATACGTAGATGCATACAGGGTCGGAATGGCCAAGGAAAAAGGTGTAATGGCTGCTACCAGGCAGTTTCCAGAGATGCTGAAGAGGATCATCGAGGGGCTCTTTTTACGTCATGATCCTAGTCCTTGGCCTCCTTTCATAGAACCGCTAGGAACTGGGGTTGGCGATGAGGGGAGGGTCACCGATGAGGAACTTGCGGGATTTGCAAAATCTTTAGCGCAGGTCAGGCCCGTGCACAGAAAGGCGACAAATGCGGGATTTTTCCTCTTTGGGCAAAGGGCGCCTAGTGATGATGATGATGATGATTGTGTACCCACCATCAGCGCAAGGATTACCTATGGCTGCAGAATCATACCGGAAGAGAATGATCTACCTGATGGTTTGTTGTAGCAGGGTAAGCTAAATTTACTGGAGACCTTCGGAATACAACACGATGGTTGTTATCTCGTGACAAAGTCTGGCCACCCCACGAACATTTGTCCAGAAACCAGTTCATTTAGCTTCCTTAGGCTACCCCTCCCAATATCCCAAGTATCATGTAATTTGAATATATTTAATTATATAGTTGACCAATTACCTGATTTTACCTAAAACAATAAATATTATGATTATGATAAATAGAATGTTACATTACAATTACAACTTTATTTACCTGAACAGCGCTGAAACAAATCGTTATTTTATTAAAGTTGAAGTTAAAACCAAGCAAATAACACGGAAACAAATGGTATAATAGTAAAACAAAATAAAAAAATAAAACAAAACACAGAAAAGTAAACCAAATTTTGATCTCATTATTTACCTGCATTTAAACCAAGCTGGAAAAATACGAAATCAAAATTGGTTATGGTAGATCTTACACCGTAACGCACCATGATAAGGTGATCTACCCACGTTACGGGTAAACAAAGGGCGCCTAGTGTAAGGAAACTTGGAAATGGGAGGGGTTTAACCCCCAAAACTCCTCCCTTTGGCACGGGCTTGGCGCAGGTTAGGTTCCAGTTCCAGACGGAGTTCTGAACCTTAAATGTAGCTATTGCAGAGGATCCTGAGATGTTCAGATCGGCTATGCAGAAATGTCTGGACGATGAAGTCTTTCCAGAGTTTTGGAAGCCCGCCTTCCGAGGACAAAGGGAGTGGTGAGGACCACTCGGGAAACTGGCTAAGCACCAGCATGATACCGTGATGGATTCTCCAGAGGGAGTAATCGATGCTCGTTGCTGCAGGCTACGCAGCTAACCTTGAGGGTGCGATGTGCACTAGCCCCTCTCTGAAGCAATACCTTCTTGGTGGTTCCGGAGAGACTAGGGTTTGGCGACCATAGCAATGTGTTTAGTGGGTACGAGGAGAGAGTAGTCCTGGCTTTTACTATTGTGTAGAAGAAGGTCTCAGCCCCACACTACCCTATCCTTGATGTTAGGGTGTCTGTTTGCAGATTATTCCCCTATGGTTTAGAAGGGAAAAAAAGATGTTTGGAAGCGGCAGAGCCCAATCCTATTTTCGAGGTGTAGGACGGTTCGGCTTCCGGAAGCGGAGGTATATCGTCGGCGCTATCTTGTCGGTTACAAAAACCCCAGAGGTAGCACTTCCACGTAAGAGGAGAGTAAATACGCTACAGTGCAGTAGTAACCCTGGATGTAAGGAAAGCATTCGGCTCCACCTACCCTGAGCCTAATTGGAGACCCCGAAAAAAACCACGGATTTGGATCCATCCAAATAGACTGCTGCCACGTCGATGACATATCAGAGAGTCTTTAACGCTGCCTGATGCATTTCTATAGATTGGTTTCACCGTAGAGCACCGGTAGAACCTGCGAACCCTGAGCAAAGGCCATTACTGGTTCTTCATGCATCACTTGTGATCTCTCGCTGTATTATGGATAACGTTTATGCTCGCCTAGGCTCATGCATCTATGTTTTGTCGAAGGTCACATGAAAGCCTCGTGAAACTCGTGAAAGGATCGTGAAACTCCCTAAAATTCCTCTGAAACCCCTGAAACGCTTTGAAATGCTTTGAAGCGCAGTGAAACGCATCTGAAGCCCTCTTGAAGCTCTTCTGACAGCCAAAACTTCTCTGAAACCCTCGGAAATGCCTTAAAACTAATCTTGTTATGTTGTGAACATACTGTTGAATAGCTTTGAGTGGTTGTTGACAATAAAGAGCAAAACATCAAGCATACAAACAACCAACAATAGATTGTATCCAGACTTTTGGACGTCAAACTTATTGATAAACCAACAGCAAGACATTTGATGTCGACAACATGGGACAACCATGGGATCTACTGTGGTCGACTCAAAATCGATTCTAGGCATCACCCTATTACGCTCGCACTGTTGTGCGGGAAAAGTTGTTCCTCGGCGTCGACTGTTCTTCGAGTTCAGGTTTTGCGCGACGACGGCGACAACATGCTGCAAATTGCAATTTAGTCTCCAGTTGAGAACAGAAATATTTCCAGTGCTTTAAAACTGTGCGTATTCTTATGATCTATGCCAGGATATCACAACCTTAGGAACACACTATTAACAATCGAATGATAGAGAAACACAGACATCTAGTGAGTTTGAGCACCACTGAGCACCGAGATCAATTTAATGAGTGGCGGGCGAGATCTCCTCCTCTTTTTGCTTCATCACCGCATCGGGGTGGCGGAACGGCGGCAAAGCTTGGTCGTCGTCAGCTGATACTTATGCAAAATGTTTTATAAACTTGTCACTTCGCTTGTCACAGTTAATGAGTTTTAATAAATATTTAGCCTGTTAATTAGGCTTAATTCAATATTAATATCGTTGTTAGATTGCATTTGCAAACGACCATCGCGCCGCATCGTCGGCACCGTCGTCGGGGCCACACTACTGACTGGTGCCAGCGATAGTTGCCTGGTCTGCTGGCACTAGGCGCGTTATGAGCCAACTCGTCGATGTCGCTAATCATAAGCCTCGTCCGTGTGCCGCGACGCGCCACGCCGTGGAGAGTCATTATTATTACTGCCTATCGATTGGCAGCGGGGCGATAAATGGGCTAATCGAGCACAAATGACCAAGGCGTGCGTTGATGACGACGGGTGTTGTAACCGTGGAAAATCAATATCGAAAAGTCGTCGTCGTCGTTGGTAAGAAGTAATACAAATCGCTAATGTAGTGTTGATCAATCTCTTAAGCGGGCCGATGACGAGCGGAAATTGCTTCTTAATGATCGGACCGGTTGGCTTTTACGGCCTTGTTGTAACTTTGTGTACGATCATCATTAGTAGCACAGAGTGTAGTTGAGCGCACGCTGTACCAGCGAGCTGGCATCAAAACTGGATTCTATGCTTCCAAAATTTAATGGAGCTACTTTTGAATCGAGATAGTGTTAAAGTGAGTATTCCATAAAAATACAAGCGAGAAGAATACTGTCGAACAATGGGTAGCATAAATTCAGTACATAGGGGGTGAATCTGGTGAACCTTCTTTGCAAGGCTTGAAAAGCCTAATAATTACTGATCATCAAAGTAATCAGAAGGCCGGTTCTATACTTTCCTGAGACGTGCAAGCTTCTTTTCTGAATCTAAAAAAGGATTTTTCCTGAGATTCGGATTTTAGCAGAAACATTTTTTAGTCAAATAGACTAGAAAAGGTTCTTAGAACCATCATGAAACTAAAATGAGGGACCCAGATACAAAGGGGTGTGAGTGACCATTTTGTTGATGGTGAGCTGAGCATATAAAAAATAGATTTCAAGCTTTTAGGAACTTTTTAAGATTACTTTTACGATGATTAAAAAAAATAATTGGGAAACTTATTAAAGGCACATATTTCAACGTTATGTACAATGGCAGAGTTTCAAAATATCCGACCGGTCAGTTGACTGCTTGACCACCTTCACTATCACTTTACTATTACAGTCACTGTCGAATTGGCGAGGTAATACGGTACATATTAGACTGGCCCAAATACAAAAATGCCGATAAATTCCACGGGACACCCTCTAGAACCATGCCTAGCGATGAGAAGAACCATTTGTTAAGTTAAAAACTGAGCTGGTGCAAATGAGTTGAAGGTTAGTATTGGATTTTCAGTGCAAATATATGGGAAATTGAATGACCTCCAGTCTCCCATTCATCACGTATGTTCGACGAGTTCGATTTGGCTCAGAATTGTAAAAATAGCAGTGGATACCCTAAAAACATCTTTGTGGAAGACCATATAATTATTAAACTTTATTTATTTCCCAAGTAACACACATGTTATATAAAAGTTACGATAGCGCAGGTTTTGGTTGTATAGAAGTTTATTTTACGTTATTTCAACACAATGTTAGAATTACGTGAAATAAACTTCTATACAACCAAAACTTGCGCTGTCGAAACACTATTATAACATGTGTGTTGCTTGGGTTGCGGTTTCAGCTAAAGCTCCCATTAGACTTGACAAATATTTGGCCAATTAAACCCAACAAATGACCAACACAACGTGAATCATAGAAACCGTGGATGAGTTTCGGACTTCAATGGCACCTTAATGAAAGCAGGATGAAGACATCTTCCTAGTTTACTCCTGGTTGTTACATGCAGCACGCGTTTGACGTTTGAAGCTTGCGCACTATATCAATGGCAGCTATGTTAATGGCACCTTTACATAGATGCCAAGCTGTTTGTCATTATGCCAAATATTTGCCATTGAAGTCGTACATTCATCCAAGGTTGCTATGATTCACGTTGTGTTGGTCATTTGTTGGGCTTGTTTAGCCAAATGGCACGTGCGTCAGCAACTGTAACGAAGAACAGTATCAAGTTTCGAACGGCAAACACGTGACAGACTGGAGGTCACCTGAGACTGGAGAAAATTCCATACAAACCTTGCACTCAATTGCTCCAGCTCCGTTTTTAACCAATTGAGCTGAAACTTCCTCTGATTTTTCTTCTCACCCAAAGGCATGATACTGGAGGCTGCCCCGTGATCGCCATACATATGTGGGCCGGTCTAGTACATATTCGATGAGAAAGGCTAGGTGGATTAATCTAGGGATTTCAGATATCATTCGATCACTTGAATGCCTATTTCAAAGGTCATATTACTTATCAAAGTGAATCCCGACCCAACGATTCCTTCCCTACTAACAAGCACACCTTCCTGCACCCTTTGGTGGACACGTGCGGTAAATTCCAACTTTCACACTACAAAGGTTGTTACTAACATTCCTTCCCTCTTCCAACCTGACTGCAAGGACATGGCCGGCGCCGTTATGGTATTTTTAAAGAAAGCCTCTGCAGGTTGCACAGTGAGAATGTTGAACAGTCCCAGTTAATTATTCAGTTGATTCATTGTGCAACTGTCATTGGTTGGGGTCAATCACGGAGTAGCAACCATAGATATGTGCAATCAGTCTAAGCTAAGCTAAGCTTAGATCATTAGAGTGTCGATGTGTCGACTTCACTAGATGCGAGAACATGTTTATTTACATTGTAAAAACACAAAGACTGTCGAAATTTTCTGTTTCTAGTGTTCCAGTATGTTTGGTTAGATATTCCAGTTGCCTGTTTTCAGGATTTTCTATTCGCCAGTCCTAGTCTGTATGTACAGGGGATGGCCAAAATGTTTGGGATAGGCAACTTTTTTTCTCTCACAAAAAAGTTCAACATGTTATAACTTTTCATAGAGCGAATAAAAAAATCTCAAATTTTGACTGTTTGTCAACCTATTATATGTGCATCATTGGTACAAATTTGGGCTCGATTGATTAATATTTCGCAAAGTTAGAACCGTTCTGGTAAAACACCTTTTTTTAGACAACTCATTTTTGAAGTGTCATATCTCGGAAACCAGTAAACCGAATTGAATGAAATTTTGAACCTACACTAACAATATGCAAATGCTTCACAAACTTTTAAAACATAGGTACTTTTTAAACGTTGAAAAAAGTTATCATGGATTGACACTTTTTGGACTTCTCTCGAAAAAATGTATTTTTTTTTACATCAGTGTCAATAAATGTTAGTGTTGATATCCAAAGATTTTCCACTTCTGTTCTCAAATAATCTCTAATCAGATATATTAGAGCCTACTTAGATTGAAGGAAGAACACATTTAATATTTTTTGTGTGGTATTGTAAATTTGACTTATTTTCCTCTATATGGGTAAAAATTTCAACCCGATATAACTTAATTCGCCGTGAGAAAATATTACATTTTATAACGTAGTATTAAGTATCAATATATTGTTGATAAACGTTAAAAAATTCATTCAATTCGGATCACAGGTTACCGAGATATGACAGTCTAAAAAATAGTGTTTTGCAAACGGTTCTAACTTCGCGAAAAAATAATCAATCGAGCCCAAATTTGTACCAATGATGCACACATAATAGATTTTTTGATGCACTCTATGAAAAGTTACAGCATTTTGATTTTTTTTTGTGGGAGAAAAAAAGTTGCCTATCCCAAAGATTTTGGCCATCCCCTGTAAATACAGTTGGTCAATGTTCTGGCACCAAAACGATATGCAGAAAACTCACCAAATATAATGAGTTCGTTCGAGACGAAACTGTTTACTTCCTTCTACGTCTCCCAGACATCCAGTAGTGATATTGCCGAAAATGAAGAAAAATTCTGAGAAATATGTTGAACACCGAAGATCAATTTGCAAGCACTTTTCGATGTAAAATTGCTGGAAAGCATTGCACTTTCAGCCAACGCGTAAAAAATTACAAAAAAGGTATAACAGATGGATCTCAAAATTTCTCCATTGATTTATACAAAAACTCATCCGAGAATTCTTCCAGAAATTTTAGCAGATATTTAACCCTCTAATAACCAAATTTTGGATTTTGATCTTACTATAATTGTCATCTAAAATCAATTTATGATTTTCTTCTCTACATTCCATATGTTTGATAGCCTTTTTTCTGGCTCTACCCCATTTGGCATAATGCTATTTGGCATAATGCCGTTTGGCATAATGCCGTTTGCCATAACGGCCATTTGGCATAACAAGGATTATGCACATTCTTACCAAGAAGGCTGTATTTCGTATTATACCAAACGGCATTATGCCGAATGGCCGTTATGTCAAATGGCCATTATGTCAAAGGGCGTTTGATGTTGATTAAGCGCTTCTCTAACTTATGCTAATCAGCCTTAATTTGAACAACAGCTGTGCAAAATATCTGTAAACATTTGTTCAGCTCTTAAACACCCAATTTTGGTGATTTTATCCAGCCATAAGCTGATTTGAGCTATTCATGAAGCTGGATTAAGGTTGAAGAAGCGCTTATATCCAAGCGAAGAACGCTTTTCAGCCTTTATCCAGCAATAATTCAACAAATGGGAATGATTTATGATTCTATTTATAGAACAGACAAAGATCAGGTGAAGCTTTAGAGTCGTTTAATCATCTTTAGTTCAGCAATTCATCATCACTTATGTAGCACTACCAAATAAAAAAAGTCAGAATTATTCCCACATAATCAAAGCCAGAATTGCCAGGACTCTAGGTCTAGATGTAGAATAGTAGTTCTGCGACTGCGCTCGCGTCGGCCCGGCTTGGGCGGTCCTTTAGCGAAGATTGGCAGGCGTAATGGATGGATGGAGACGGCTCACGTTCGAGGATCTCGTGCGCCCTGTTCTAACAGGTATGAACAGAACAAAACGAGTGAAGATTCTTAGAATATTTTTTCAATACATCGTCTTTGTAAATGAGTGTTACAATGTAATTGATGTTAATGCTTTGAACTTCCACTTAGAACTAGAATTTTAAATTTTGTAAATAGCTCCTAATGAATTGACAAATAAAACTACCTTCACTATAAAAAAAAAAAAAAAAAAAAATAGTAGTTCATAGTTGCTAAAATTGAAATATATAAATGATGATTATAGCTGAGAATCGAACTTCGGTGCATTGATTTGTAGTCACTTACCTTAGCATCTGCTGTGAAAGAACAACCTAGATACCTTCGGGTCTGAATAAAGAATGAACAATTTTGAACAAAGGCTGTGTTAAGGTTGAATAAGAGATGGAAGTGCTTTGTTACGAATGCATGGATTGGCTGTCAAAACATCATTGTTTAGTTTACAGTTCAGTGCTCCTCGGTTCGGTTATCGTAAAACACCACTGCGGTCAGAGAAAATAAACAGAGATTCAGGTTGATATTCATAATTAATATTCTACGGTATGAATAACCAGTATCTGTTATCTATTTTTAGAGAACGCTGGTTGTTTCGCCGTTGTCGAAACGGTAAAACGCGAAAAAACCCTCATTTCTTTAGTGCCTCAACGTTGGGTCTACGAAAACTTCTTGATGTGGCCAGACAAAAATGCCCCGACGTACGTCAAAGACCTGTCGTCAACCCCGTCCTCATCAGTTTATCATCAGAACTTCATCCATCAACGGAAGAAGTTCGTCAATGGAAGGTGGTAAGTACGAGTTGACATCCAGTGGCTTTGTTTTCCCGTGTAAAATTCCGACCACCATTGCTTTATTTGTGGCATACCGTACACGTTGCAAAGATTTGGTCAAAACTGGTTTTTTGAACTTTTATAAATGGGAACTCCAGCCATATTTACGTTTAGCTCAACGTAGATGTCCTCCGAAATGTCTTTGAACCGGGTTTTCAGACAAACCTCCAAGCCTTGATGCCAGTATCTTCCACCTGGAATGTCCTTGATGAAATTGCTCGTGGATTGAGGCGTGGCCAGCAATGTTCGTGGATAGGAAGGCAGATCATTATCTCGGTATTGGTGCTTTATAATCCGTAAGAGATCTTTTAAGGCATGATGCCTTATGTCATGTTTAATTATCGATTTCCGTGATGATTCTCTTGGTTCTTCATTGTAGAGGTTTGATTCACAGTCGAGCGCCTCTGCCATACGATCGATTTCCTCTTCCGCAGGTTCATAAGATAGTGAATCACTTATACCGTCACCTTCAATACCATAGCCCTCATCACTGACCACAGTAACTGGGACCGACCGATTCTCTTTCTCCTAGTGATTGCTCAACATCAAGAATACCGTTGATGCCTTTTACATATACAAATGTAATATTTGGTCAAGTAATACTTTATCATTTATAAATACTGTACAGATTACCTTTCGTTAGTGTAACTTCTGCAGCAGATTCGCAACCCATCGTTCGGTGATCGAAGACGACAAAATCCGTTTCGTTATTTTCAGAAAATATGGTCTTCGTATTTGGGACTTCATTGATAACCTAGAACATCCTAAACATCCTGAAATTTGGCAAAACGAAATAATTGACATACCAGTTGTTCTAAAAGCTCAACTTGGATGTGGGTTACGTTTATACTTGCGTTTATATGTATTCATTTAGCCTTCGTTGAGAATATCAAAACGTGTTTTATGTTCTGGGTGTTCCAAACTGTGCTAGACAAGTCCCTCAAATCTACAAGAATAATTTCATCCACAAATAATAGCATTGCATAACCTACTGGGATCCATGATGCTCTTGACATCTACAATTTTATTTGTAGACACTGTAGGGATATTCCAGGTCAGCCAAACTACCTTGGAGTTCAAAACTTCAGGTCTGCACTAGTAACAGTAGCCATATCTGTAATACTGAGTAACGTTGCATAATCAACCGCAGTTACTGGAGCAATCTGAAGTCAACTAGCTTATTATAAATCTTTGGGACATTCAGGGTCGTCCATCCAAACTATCCTGAATTTTAGCTTCTGATACTGTCTATTGAACTTTCAGAAGACTTTCTGGACATATAGATTACAAATCGTAGCTTTTGATAAAATAAGTTACCGAAACTCCATAATAACGCTTGAAAAAATTCCGGCTACAAAGGGTTAAAACATGCAGATTGAAAACTTACTTTCTTGAAGGTTGGAAAGACCATTTTCGAAGTTTGGAAAGTTTTTTTCCTGGAGCTCGTAAAACTTCTTCTCTGAAACTTATACCCGGAAGCGTGAAATGCTTCTTCCCTGATGTTTGTAAAGTTTATTTATGATTTATTTATAATTTTGCTTAATTTTGCTGAAACATCTTCCTTGAATTCCCATGGAAAACATCTTCTCTGAGGTTAATGCAGCTTTTTGCTTAAACTTTCTCAAAACTAAGAAAGCTTTTTTCCCAAATTCCTTTTGGGCTTATTACATAAGACTGTCATTGCAAGTTCTAGGGTACATAGGCACAAATGTCGCGAAAATGATTCACACGAAAAGATTCTCGTTTGGACCGGAAATTGAACCTACCATCTACGGATTGGCCTTCTACTGACACATTCGCTCACTAGGTTGCGAATTGTTTCCGTCTCAGTTAATCGATTCCATGCTTTCAGCAAAGTCCGCGTAGTTCGTTATCCTTCAGCAAATGTAGTATCACTTATCATATTTTATTATGACCACAATAAATGTTCCAACCACGGATTTCCCGTTGTCTCTGCCAACAGTTTAGTGCTCATCTTCGACGCTTAGCCGGAATACCAATCCGTACCCGAAGTGTGACGACGACGACGGACGACTACGATGGACACCGTCCGGTCAAACGGAAGAAGAATGCGCGTTCAGAGGAGACTACCACAACCGACCGATTGTCGAGTGGCGTGGCATAGATTATCTTTTATTTATATATACGATGATATAAAAACACCTTTTACTGTGCATGTAAACTAATTAATTATCCGAAGGTTTGTTTCGTGCTGCTACTTCGCCCTCTCCGGGGGCTCTCGAGTCTCTGGACTCACATTTTCGCGTGGCAGCTTATTGGCACTCGGTATGGATGTGGTGCTGTTGCTCCGGGGGAAATTTACTTTCGCACTTTTCGATGAGGAATGGGCTGCTGAATTTTCACGCTGCTGGTGCTGCAAGAATGCCTGATTTGGCTCTTTTTTCATATTTATTGGAAGCAGATGCCGAGAGGAAGCCGTCCGCGAGTTGCAACTTTGTGCGAGTCTCTCTTATGATCCAATTAATCGTGTGAAAATCGATGACATAAATCGCTCGAGCGATAATTCCGTTCAACAGGGCCCAGGGCGATGAAGTTCGCGCAAAATCTCATTAGCAGTCCTTGTTGTAAAGAAGTAGGGGAATTTGGTATAAAATCTGTCGAGGACGAATCCAAAAAAAAAACAAAATGGCACAAATTGACGATTTTCGTTTCTACATGTCTTAAAAAATGCATTTTGACAAAGTCTCGCTTAGTGAATTCTGCTTACTGAATAGTATGAGTCTGCCATACTAATGTATTTTCGCTTTCCTTACGTTTAATTGGACCACCTTTTTGTGCAATTAGGCCACACTGATGTGGACTCTAAACGATATCATGTAGTTGGGAACATGCTGCCTATAAATTTAAAATAAAGGAGAGTCATTTGTCAACATCATTGGCTGTTACGAAGCCACTGAACATATCACTCAATGTTGTTGAATTCACTCAATGTTGTTGTTGCAGTTTTATTTAAAACATGTACATTAACACAACCAGTGCACAATGGGTCCAGAGCCCTATTTACGAAGACAAAAATGTTTGTGCCTAAACCATAAGTTTTACATACATGGTGTCTTTGGAAAGTTTCTTCTTATTTTTCGACCTTTTTTCTCATTATTGTGAAATTAGGGTGGTCCCTCTAGTTTAGCTGATTCAAACATCTGCTTTTTGATAGTTTTATGTACGTTGACAAAATGTACTACAAAGTTGTAAAAGAACTTATTTGGAGCAGGTTTGCCGAAGAAACCATTATTCTATCTCTTATGGTTCCTAACTTATATTTTTTTTTCAAAGATTCATGTTAGGGTGTTCCATGAAATTCAGTTTTCTTAAAATCACTTTTAATTGGTTCGTTTTTCGTAAATACTTTGTTCCGAGCACTTTTATACCTATCAACGACGCATATTTTTTCCAAAGAGCTCAATGTTCTAACTCTCATGGTTTAAAATATATGGGCATTTTTCTTCGAAAAATCACTTTTTTTCAAAAAGTTCTATCTCAAAAAGGAGCAAATGGATTTTCAATCTCTCGGTTGCATTGGAAAGATCGTACTCTATTCTATTTATGGTGAAAAAACTGCAGGTACCTTTTTTGTTTGAAGCTTTTAATTGAATTTTGAAAATGCGATTTTTTTTTATGGAAAAGCAGTTGTAACTTTGAAAATCGATGAGATACAAACTTGGCGTCTTCGACAAAATTGTGAGTTGTTGGCTGCTCTAAAAGTGCTAAGAGCAAAATATTGCGAAAAAATCAACGCATAAAATGATATTGAGTAAAAACAGATTCTCATATGAAAAACTACACACTATAAGCCAATTCAACTCGTCTTTGTTAGATAGATCGAAGTAACCATATCGACAATGTTTAAATTTGTTTATAATCCATCATTCGTCAATGAACTCAACTTAAAATGTGATTTTGAGCTGATTTCCATCAATTTAATTATTATTTCATCACTTCATTGTATGGATAGCGGAAATGTCAATCACTGATATATGTTGATGTTAACGTAAAAGCGTATCAAAGCTATATGATTTACAACTAACAATTAGTCAACAGTGTGCCTTAATGGTGATGACAGTATAAATAAACATTGGTTCTAGAATGAAATGGATGACCATTTACCAAGCTACTTTGATCTATCTAGCAAAGACGAGTTGAATTTGCTTGAAATGTGTCGTTTTGCATATAAAAATCTGTTTTTACTCAATATAATTTTATGTGTTGATTTTTTCGCAATACTTTGTTCTGGGCACTTTTAGAGCTGCCAAAAACTCACAATTTTGTCGAAGACGCCAAGTTTGTATCTCATCGATTTTCAAAGTTACAGCTGCTTTTCCATAAAAAAAATCGTATTTTCAAAATTCTATAAAAAGCTTCAAACAAAAAAGGTACCTGCAGTTTTTTTTACCATAAATAGAATAGAGTACAATCTTTCGAATGCAACCGAGAGATTGAAAATCCATTTGCTCCTTTTTGAGATATGCCTTTTTGAAAAAAGTGATTTTTCGAAGAAAACTGCCAATATCTTTTACACCATGAGAGTTAGAACATTGAGCTCTTTAGAAAATATATGCGTCGTTGATAATTATAAAAGTGCTCGGAACAAGGTATTTACGGAAAACGAACCAATTAAAAGTTATTTTAAGAAAACTGAATTTCATGGAACACCCTAACATGAATCTTTGAAAAAAATATAAGTTAGGAACCATAAGAGATAGAATAATGGTTTCGTCGGCAAACCTGCTCCAAATAAGTTCTTTTACAACTTTGTAGTTCATTTTGTAAACGTACATAAAACTATTAAAAAGCAGATGTTTGAATCAGCTAAACTAGAGGGACCACCCTAATTTCACAATAATGAGAAAAAAGGTCGAAAAATAAGAAGGAACTTTCCCAAAGACACCATGTATCTAAAACTTATGGTTTAGGCACAAACATTTTTGTCTTCGTAAATAGGGCTCTGGACCCATTGTGCAGTGTTGCCAGAAGAGCCGTCAAAACATCAAAAATAGTGTCAAAGTTCAGGCATTGAACATCCCAACACTCCTCCTCAATGGCTAGACACCTCGGACACCTTGTTCTACTCGGACGCTCTCCAAGCAATCCTAATCCAGCATCAGGACACGCCAGGCGGCATTCGGTCCGTTGGACAGTATTGAAGCACTACCAGTCTCTGTCGCTCAGATCTTCGTCTGGGACAAAACCACATAACAAAATGGTGCTTGGTCTCGATGTGTCCTTCGCCGTAATTTTCAGGCAGTTGTCCTGGCCACGCAACTTTTTGGTTTCATCAGGGCGACGTATTCGGTCTCCATCGTCGAAAGAGTAACGCAGCTTTGGCGACGACTGGTCCAGCAAACAGCTCATTTGCCGTAGAATACTTCGTGTTCTCCGGTTCTTTGCCCAGTCCAAATACGAGTATGCCACCAACGCTTCATGGTTCTGTCCTTCAGCTTGTCAGTCACCCGTCCACATACTGCCAACCAATGATGATTTTTCTAGAGGGTGAATTTTATCTCATCCCTCTCTACCGTGCCCTTTTCTCTATCATCTTTGACTCTGGTAAATGGAGCAACACTAGAGGTTCCATTTCCCGACCATTTTGGTTGTCCCGGGATTCGGGATAAAATTTGTTGCTTGTCCCGGGAAATCCCGGGATCCCGGGAAATTTTTCAATCTGCTTAAAAACACATTTTTGCGATCAGAAATATGTTATATGTATTCATCATATCAAATGTATCATGTATCATGTATCATGTATCAAATAAATGGTTCACTTTAAGTAACTGGTCTTATCAATTTGAATTCGTTCTCTGAAAATACGACTTCAAGAAGCAAATGTTTTTGATGATTTCATCGAACAGTGAGGGTCGCTTTTTAGAACGGATATATCCGGAGTTCGATTTTAAGATTCGGGGTCAACTTACCATGTAGCTCAAAAAGTGACAACTCTTTCGCAATTACTTTCGAAAATTCAATCATTTCCGAATCAGTCTAAGACGGGTTGCCATATTACTTTATAGCCGATTCCAGTTCTTCGCGCATGCTCGATGGTGTTATGCATACAAGACAATCCAGCATTCAACTCGGCAGCATCATTATCGGTCTGTCTTTGGCAGTCTCGCAACAATCGAACTCCCAGTTTCTTGATGAACTTAATCATTTGCGTTTTCGATGAGCTTTCCAGTTCTGCTGGCACTTGCGTTGACGATGGAAGACCTTGAAGGAACTTTAGTTATTATTTCCTTTTGGCGCCGATTGTTGATTCTTTTCATGTTTGCATGGAAGAGGTCGTTTCCAACATTGGAGTTACTTTTTGTAAGCTTCGTATACAAGAAACTCAAGCTGCCTTCCGTAGTCAATAATATAGCATCTCGTCTTCCCCATGCTTCCGAAGCGAGTCTGATTGGCTGAAGAGCTTCCTGATGATTTTTTGCAGCTTCAAAATCATTGTCCATGTCCAACATAAGTCTAGAAAGGCCTATGTCGAAAAATTTCTCTTTGATGCTATCAAAACCGTAAATGAAGTGCTCCAGCATTGTTTCAGTCGAGTTTCAACGAGTTTTGGTGTCCACACACAGTTGAAATGGTTCATGTAACATTTTCGTGATTTTTTGTTGAAGGCGATATTTGAGAAAAAAATTACGACTCTTCGAATACGTTTCAGAGATTCTCCAAATTCAAATCAAAGCGAAAAATATGTGTAAGAAATGTGCGTCCCGGGAATCCCGGGATTTTCGGGACGGTGAAAAATGTTATCCCGGGATTCGGGAAATCCCGAATTTTTCAAGATCCCGGGATTTTTTGTCCCGGGATATCCCGGGTTGGAACCTCTAAGCAACACTAATCATACTAATCGGTCGACATAAATTGTGTGAAAACAGCAGTTCGGGCCCACCCGGTCCAATTGCAATTCCCAAAGGGGGGCTGAAACCCATTTTCAACTCCCAGAGCCACCTTCACGCGCAGCCCTTCTGGGAGCATCCATTAAGTACGTCACGCTAAAATTGAGAATTTTCAACCCCCCCCCCCTCCCCCCTTCGTACGGCGTTTTCCTATATTTAATACATTGCTTGTCACACTTTAACAAACCCCCCCTCCCTCCTTGGACCGTGACGTACTTAATGGATGGCCCCTACTCCAACTTTACATGGAGAGGATACTCCGCGCAAAGTAGAATACTACACAAACACCGAAACAACTTGCCGGGCCGCGAAAGCATTTAGCAGTTGAAGAGCAGTTGTGATAAATTAAAAGGTTAACCTCGTTCTGTCACGGAAGCACATTGGAAACAGTCAAGAACGGGCAGAGGTTGCACCAGCTCAGCACTCAGCACCAGGAGGAACTTTCTGTCACTCGTTTTGGAATTGGTGTGGGTGTTGAAAGCGTTGTTGTTGACTGGTTCCGCGTTTCGACACTTTGTTAGCTAATTGACCATGGTGGGGTAGGAATGAATGGCGGAAGGAATTAGGAATATGATTGGTATAACTGTTTTCCAGATATGAATCATGCAATATAAACGGCACCTGTGGTGGATACATTGTTGATTGCAGTGGCGTGTGCTAATGTATAAGAGGAATTACATAACATGCTGTTCAGTAGAATACGATTGAAAATAACACTTCCATCGATTCGAGCCAGTTTAATTATCCTTCCATAAACAAATAAACGTTCATCTGGACTTGAAATTAAAAATAATAAGGTGGAATACTGCAGTGCATGCACTGTTCAATTACCACGAAAAACCAAGAATGAAGAAAACATGAATACATTAAACAACTGACCCGCCAACGAAGTAAGAACTATGATTGGAAACTCGGTAGGTACATGGAATGTCAGGACTTCAAATGAACCAGGACTTTTGTGACTCCTGAACCATAGAGGGTTGGAGTGAGGGTGCCTGTTTTTCAGGAGCTACGGTTGCCTAAATCAGGAGAACGTGAATTCAGGGCAGCTTGGTAATTCCATTGCAAACACTTACTACAAGTACAACATCTACTATAGCGGCGGTGATTAGCAGAACATGGAGTCTGTTTCATAATGATTGGAAAGTGGATAAAGCAAGTTATAAGCTGGGCATTGTATGACGTGGAAATCAAGGATGCCAACGCGTAGGTTGGTAGAGGTTTTTTTGTGTGATTATTGGAAATGCAAATCTTTACCCAGCTAATAATGAAAACGGTCTGAGACTAGTGACCTTCGTTGCAACTACAGGGAGACTATGATTCTTTGCTAAGCTAACCTTACCCACTCACCAATGCGGATTTAACACCTTTGGCGCTTCCTCAGGAGGTGACCGAAGAGGCAGAAGGGACAGGAGTCAAGAGGCTTGACGACACCCCCCCCCCCTTCTGCGAGCCAGGTGTGAGCCTAGGATCCTTTCCCAGTATGGACTTACCACCTGTGGCACCGGGAGGTGACCTAGTACGGGGGCATACAGACTGCTTAAACGGAGTAAGCCTAGGCATGGCGGGGCCAGCAATGGGGTCTGCTGGGCCTCTTCGGAAATTCTACACATCCGGAAACAACTCCGTAAAAGCACAGCATACGGCATCTCTTCCAAAGTGTCAAAGCCCAGCTAAGAGTGCCTCGAGCACGAGCACATCAGAAACGACGCCAGCATTGGCGTATCTAGGATTTTTTCCTAGGGGGTGCCTAGGGGGTGCCAGTTTCAGTGGCTTCCAGGTTGTTTTGCTTTTTTTGTAAAAGGAAATACAGATCCACCCTCAATTTCTTAGTATAATGATATACTGCGGCGCGGGAAAAATTATTCCGCAAATTTGAACGCGCTATATTTCTAAGAAATGTTTTTTTTTTTTTTGAAAATCCGAACCGTTGTACTGATTAAGCACTTTCCCTTCCATGTGAGGTTTGAAAACTTGATAACTTTATTGCGTTTAATACATGGAATGTGTATTATCAGTATGAACTTTAAAAACATCGTGACAACCCCTTTGTTTTGTGGATCGAAAACCAGCAGATCCGTAAGAATACATTTTCAGAGCAATTGTTAGAAGTGTAAATCTCGGATCCTATAAAATATCCAAAAACTCGCGTTTAACTTGTATTCATCGATGATGTATTTGATGAATACAATATCAACTCTTACAAAAATAGTTGTCAAGAACAATTGTAAGAGTTATATGTGTTTTGGCAGAACATCAATTCCTCAGGGAATGTTCCCGGCAATTTATTAGGAAATAATATCTTTAGATCCCCTTCGGCAGTTTATTCAAAAATTTATTTGGTAATATCAATATGTTTAGAACTTGATACAAAACACCTTTCAAGCAACTTTTGAAAATTTCATCGGCAATTGTTTTGGAAATTTTTAGTAGTCATTCAAGCATTGTTTTGTTAATGTCAGCAAATACTTTTAAAAATTCTCCAATTAATTCTCAGGCAATTCCTTTGGGAATTATTTTTGTGAAGCCTTTGGTAATTAATTCGACAATGACTCTAGGAACTTCCTCACATTTTCTTTTTAAAATGTCTTCGGTAAGTCATTCCACTTTTTTATTTTCGTCGTTTTTAGGACTTTCATTATCTATGCTATTTGGTATTCCTTCGCCAAATCCTTCGGAAATTCTGTTATAATTCGTTTCTATAGTTTCTATGAATATTCCTTAGACAATTTCTTCTAGATTTCTTCAGTAATTACATATGTAAGGAATTCCTGCAACAGATGATTTCGGAATACCTTCGGCAATTCCGATGTTACCAGCATTGAAAATTTATTTGGGAATTTCATAAGCAATTCCTTTGGAAATTTAGGAAACTTCGATTATTACTTTGAGAACTTCTTCGGTAATTCCTTTGGAAATTGATAAGATTTCCTTCGGGAATTTACTTGAAAAATTCTTTGAAAATTCTGTCAAGGTTATAATACGGCAATTACTTTTGGAATTGTTTCTAAATTGTCTTCAGAAATTCCTTTAATAGAAATTCCGTTAATAGTTTGAGAACTTTTTCGATTTTTTTTGTAAATGTTTGTGTAAATGTTTATAGAATATATTTTTGCAATTTATCTCGAGATTGGATTAGCCCAATTTCATAAAAAAGCCTTAATATTTTCTTCAGGAATTCCTCTGGTAATTCTTATATGAATTATTTTGGCAACTACTTTGGAAGTTCTAAGGTAATTTTGATGGAAAATTTTCTGGCAATTTCTTAGAGAATTTGATAGTAAGTTTTTCGTGAATTTCATAGAATTTTCTTTCAGAAAGCCCAGTTAACAATTTTATGGATTACCATTTCAGCAATTTTCGGAAGCAATAAATATAAATACAATTAAATCACAAAGAACTACCTGAGAAATTTTCAAAATAACTGAAAAAAAAATTACTGAAATAATTTCAGAGGAATAGTCAATAGCCATTGAAATTATAAACAAAAATCTGAAGAAATTGCTGATTAAATTACAATGAACCTACCGCAGAAATTAAAAAAAAAACCGTGCCGAAAGAACCCTCAATGAAATGGCCACACTGTGGTTTGGGCTTGTTCACAAATGCCATAACGCTGGAGGGGGTGGGTGGGTGTCAAAACAGGCCAATTTTGGCGTTATGATATTTGTGAATGAACCCTTTAGCGATTGGCCGTGAGTTCGAATCCCACCAGAACGCGATTTTTTTTTCACAATTTCATCCCTCAATTTGTCAATTATCAACATGTGCCTTCTAAATAATTAAAAGTTTTTCCGTGCATTCCTATAGAATTTCACTAAAGATTTTTCTAGTAATACCTACTAGGATTTCTCTGGAAATTCCAACTATTCTCGAAATTCATTCAGGGATTCCTCTAGAGGCTCCTATTGGGTTTCCTTCAGCTGGAATTCCTTGAAGAAGCCTAAGAGTAATTCCATCAAGAAGTTTTCCATCGAGAATGCCAGCAGAAATCTCTAGAGGGATTCCGGCAGGTATCACAGTAAGAATTTCTGGAGGAGACCTAGGCAGCAATCCTGAAACAATAGAAGCAGCAAGAATTGCTTATAAAATCCCATGTGGAGTTCCTTGATGAAAATCAAAGGGAGTTCCTGGGAGGAATGCAATAAGAAATATTGTGAGAAATCCCAGGAAAAAAATTCTGTAGGATTCCCAGGAGATACTTCTGCAAGGCTCCTAAGAAGATTGCCTTGAATAATCCCAGCAAGTTTTTGAAGGAATTGCTGGAGAAATTCTTGGAAGAATACCTCGAAGAATTCCGGGAGGTATTATACATAGTAAGAATTTCTGGAGGAATTACTGGAAGAACCACAGCAGGAATAGCTTGAGAAGTTCACCTCAAATTGCTGGAGGAAAGCCAAAAGGAGTTCCTGGAGGAATCCCATGAAAAATAAATGAGAGAATTCTTGGCTAAATACTAGGCTAAATATCTCGGACAAATATTCCTAGAGAAATCACCGAAGAGCTTCTTAAGAAATCACAGGAAAATCTCAGGAGGTATTCTTAGGAGAACTCTGGGACGTATCATTGTAGAAATTTCAGCAGAAATTCTAGAAGGAATTGCTGGAAAAAAAGCCCATAGGAATTTCTAGAAAAACCACATCAGGAATGCCTGGGGGAATTTAAACAAAAAATCCTTGGAATACCTAAAGGTAGTCCCTGCAAGAACCGGTAGAGGTATTCTGGAAGAATCTATAGAAAAGGCCCTGAAGTAATTGCAGGAGGAATTTCTGAAGGAATCTCAGGATGATTTCTTGGGAGAATTCCAGCCATAATACTAGGATAAATTCGTATAGAAATCATTTGAAAAATTTCTGGAAGTATCATTGCAACAATTTCTGGAGGAATTGCTGGAAGAACCGCAGGAGGAGTTGTTTGAAGTATTCTTGGAGGAAGGCTAAAAAGAGCTTCTGCAGGAATTCCATGAGGAATTTCTGGAATAAAATCTCTGGAGGAATTCCTGGATGAGTGCCTGGAGAAATCCCTGGTAGAATAACCAAAGCAATTTATGCAAGAACTCCACGAAGATTGCCTGGAAAGATCCTAGAAAAAAAGGCAGGAGGAAGCTCTAGTAGAATCCGTTGCATAATTTCTGATGTACCACAGAAAGAATTTCTGAAGGAAAAATAGCTGGAGTAACCGCGAGAATCGCTTGAAAAATCCCAAGTGGAATATCTGGAATTCCTTTAATTCCGGGAGTTATCATAAATCCTATCATCAGGAATGGCAGAAGTATCCCAAGAGAAGTTCCTCTAATTCCTGGAGGAATACCTCAAATGGAAGATAGCATTCCTCTGGAGCCAGCATTCTGACACCTGATGCCAGGAGAAATCCCTAGAAGTACCTCTGAAGGAGTTCTAATGGAAATTGCTTCTAGAATTCCAGTTGGAATTCATGGAGTAAGGTCAATAAATAGAAATTCTTTGAGAAATCACTGTGGAATTTCTAGAAGAACCTCTGGAGGAAGTCCTAGATAAATCCTCGAAGAAATCTCTTTGGAAGAATCACCGAAGGGATTTTTAGAAAAATCCCAGGGAGATTTTCCGGAAGAATCCTAGCCACAATTACCGGAGGAAGGTCAATATAAAGCTATTAAATATTAAAAAGCTCCTGGAGGAATTCCAATAAATTTCTGGAAGAAACTCTGAATAAAATCTCTGAAGGAATTCCAGAAAAATTCATCGGAGTAACTTCTGAAAGGATCCCAGGAAGATTGTCTTGAATAATCCCACCAGTAATTGCCAAAGGAATATTAGAGGGAATAGAAGGAATAGATTTTTTTAGAGGGATCCCTAGAAGAATTCCGAGATGTACCTTAGTAAGAATTTCCATAGAAATCCTAGGAGAAATTGCTGGATCAATCTCTGCAGAAATTTGCAGTATGTACAAACCCACCAGGACTGCTTGGAGAATCCTAAGGGAAGCTTATTGAAGAAATATCGGGAGGAATCCGTAAAGGAAGCCTTGAGAAATCACTGTATGATTGTAAGTCTGTTGGTCTGTTGATTGTTGATGTGTCATTAATAAATATTGTAATTATTGTGTGAAGTTTTAAATTTTAGGTGACTGTCAAGGAAAAATTCTAGGGGGTGCCAAATTTGTTCTAGGGGGTGCCAGGCACCCCTGGAACCCCCCTAGCTACGCCAATGGACGCCAGATAGTTCCTGATTATGGTATACTGGTCAGTGGTCATGCTTTGTAATTGGTATCTGAAGTGGTACACGCTTAGCACAAGTGAGCTGGTAGCGACGGCATTCTATCCTCTTAGTAAGTTCAGGTGACGCTGACTTGAAATGACGGATGGGCTAATGTCCGCGCTGTCTTATGTCCCACAAAACCGTAGCGTGGCCTTAAAGTACGTTCCTGACCTATGCCCAACTTAGGCAGCAAACTGGGTGGAAGGAGGTTCACATGAACATTCTTGATGAGCGCTGTTCCGGCTCTGAGCTCAGTCTCCATAAGGGTCTGGGCCAACCCTCGGGTGACCTCCCTGCTTGCATAGATATCCACCAGAATCATAGGCGGCTACTCCATTTGCAATGAGGAATAGCGGCTCTAAGAGGGACCCAAAAGAAATGACGACTACTACTAAATCCATGAACAACCATGTGAACGAGAGTGGAGGAGAGGCAGAGGTAACGGCGTTGAACCCGTACGCGCGAGGAGGACTGGCGAGATCACCATTACGAGGGGCTGGTGTACCCACCAGCGAGCAGATGGAAGGAGGTTCAACAGGAGGAGCGCGAGGTGGCGCAGCACCGGCCAATGAAGCGCAAATGATCGGCGCGGACCGACGCGGTCGCTGAATCGCAACAAGAGCGGCTACCAAAGATGTTGGTAGTTGCCGCACAGCTGGACGAGCTTATCGGCTCCACAAGCGGGCGGACTACCATCATCAAGGACCTGAAACAGGGTCTGCTGAAGCCACGAAAATCGCTGGCTCTGGCCAAGAAGGAGCATGATCTCCTGGTCAAAGAGCGGAGTGCGGTTGATGCGAGCAAGGAGGAGTGGTCCATCCAAACGGACAGCTCGCCGGAGCCGTAGCGGAAAAGTCAAACCTTCATGCGGCTCGAGCTGCATGGTCGAAACCTGCAGAGGAGACGCGGCCTAAGAAGCGTCTGCCAGAGACGGGCGAGAAGCCAGAGAAAAAGAAGGGGACGACCAGTGCGAGTAACCAGGCTGCCGGTGGTGAAACGAGCACGGGTCAGGAAAAGCAATCACCACGTGGCCATCCCTAAGAGAAGCTGTGGCCAAAGGAAAGAGATCTCTTGGAATACGGTTGGAAAGAAAAATGGCGCTGAGAAAAGTCAGCCCGCAAACGCGAACGGAACGATGCGCTGCGCTGGTCTCGCCGAGGGCCATACGAGGCGAAAATCGTCTCTCGCCGCTGGGCGCGGATGTAAAACGCATTCGGCGCACAATGACTGGAGAGATGAAGCTAGTGCTGAAGAAGAAGGCGACCAAGAAAGGCACCTCCTATAAAGCACAAGCTCAAGACGAGATCACCGACACAGAAAAGCTCGCAGTCGCACTTAAACAGTAGTGCGAGGTAGATGCACCAAGTGCATCGATCCGCCTGCGAAAGGGCCCGGTAGGCACGCAAATTGTTATTATCAAGGGCCCCGTAGGGGAGGTGAACAAGGCGACTGCAGTTGCCAAGATCAGGGTAGCCTGCTCAGTAAGGTGACCCACACTTATATGAAAAACAAAAATTTCGAAAAATGTCAAGTCTTACCTCCTAAATCAGTTGTTTTGGACTCCCAGAAGCTAGGGTAAGTAAAATTTTGAACGTGGCTTCTGGGAGTCTAAAACAATTGATTTAGGAGGTAAGACTTGGCATTTTTTGAAATTTTTGTTTTTCATATAAGTGTGGGCCACCCTACTGCTCAGCATTACGAGCCGCCAGTAATGTCGTGCTTTGCGCAAGGACATAAATCGTGGGCGTATCGCCAGTGCAACTCGGCACCAAAAGAACCCCACTACCACCCCACCCCCACCTTGGTAGCCTATTTTCCCATACCTAATACACGGCTCGTAGCATAATCAGGAACTCCCCCCTCCCCCCTTAAATGCTACGTCATTTATGGACGACCCCCAAATGCCTGATTTCTACGGCGATCAAGGGTCAAACGAAGCAACGTGCGATTCTAAATGTCCAGGCACGCGAGGAGGTCGAACCAACCGACGATAATGTAGGTTACAAGCTAAACCTAAACCACTGTGAAGCCGTACAACAGTTTTGTGGCAGTCAGTTTCGGAATCATGTACAGACATCGCCATACTATCGAACTCTTGCCGCATCCCTCCCGATAACGAGAACTAAAAGGTAGCGGCTAAAGCCAAGCTAGTGGCGATCTGTGCAACCAGTCGTTTTCCTGTCCAGGAAATAATTTCTACGTCGTACGAGGACTTCGCAATAGAGAAGATCAACGGGCTATTTCAGTTGTTATACACCCCACCCCTCAGGCCGATACACCAGATACACAAGTTCTCGTCTATGCTGAATTCGCTATCAAATACACTAGTGGGATTCCCGTGGTCATCGGTAAAGGCTTTAACGCCTGGGCGATTAAGCGGGGTAGCCGCTTAAATAACGCGTGATGCTGGGCTCTACTCGAAGTTATGGCTTCTCTGAACGTGGAGGTCGCGAACGTAGGCAACAAAAAGCAACAGTAGGAATGGTGTAGCGACCATCAATGATGTGGGCTTTTGGAACCCGGGTCTTACCCCTAGCTCGGACTGGAGGGTAGACGATGGATACACGCACAGTGATCATCTTGCGATTCGATACAAAGTGGAACACGGAGGAAGACGGCCACAGCCGAAGTTCTTCGACCGTCATTGGGGATGGCGGACATCGTGCTTCGAAAAGCCGGCACTTGTGGAGCGATTGCTTATGCAGGGTATGTAACATCGACGATCTGTCTAGCTACGACCGAAGTCATGGCCAAACCGAAGGGCGCGTCAGCACCACCAGAATGCTCCCCCGAGTGCTGCAGAAGAACGTGGAAATGTTGTTCCCGCGCCACGATACAAGACCATAGGACCCCGTTCCCTATGGCGAAACCGTTCAAAGCGAGGTCACCTTGGTAACAAACGACGAGCTTGTGGTGTGTATCACATGGATTTATTTATGCGTGTATTAAAACAAAACGAAATAGAGCTCATCCCCAAGCAGCAAATAAGCCATAAAGGAGTGTCGACAGCGTAGGTTTTTGGTTGGACAAGAGTCATTCTCAAGTTATTCTACCTTGAAGTTAGAATTACATGAATGTCGCTCCTATACAACCAAAAACCTGCGCTGTCGATACTCTTTTGTGACTTGCGGGCTGCTTGGATCGCTATAACGATGTCGCTTAAGTTGCACAAGGCTCCGGGTCCGGACGGTATCCCGACAGTAGCCATCAAGATGACCAACGAGACTACTGTCCAAACCCGGGAAGCCCGGTTGGGGAAATTAAGCCACTGCGTCCAATAAGCTGAACTTTTGTGGCATGAGGTTTACGGTCTATAGCGAGAAACCCGAAGGCTCTGGGCTCAATTTAAAGGTCGAACAGACCTAAACTTTGAACTTCTACAATCTACACCTAAAAATAACTCTTAATCCAACATCGAGATCGCAATCTGTTTTGTCGATGGAGAGCTACTTCCAGAATAGGGTACTAATCTATGACTCCGAGGAAGGCGAGAGGGGCGACAACTGCCATTCAGGCTTTCCTGCGTGTCCAGAATGGGCAGACTGTGACGAGACCACGGAGCATGTGCTCTTTGAATGATCACGCTTTGTGGAGCAAAAATCGAGTATGCAGGAGATATGCGGTAGAGATATCACCTCGACAACAATGCTGAAAGGATGTGTACGGGGACGGACAAGTGGGATTCCGAAAATGGCGGGCCGACCAACAGCAGGTGGAGTTGGCCCGCTCCCCATCCAGGAACTTGAGTCCAACTGGTAGTCTATAGTACTAACCGAGACCCAAGCTTCCAGGGGAGAGAGGACAACTTAAGGCGAAAGCTGGTGGAACGCGCTAACCAATAGAGACTTAAGTACGCTCCCCCCCCTCTCGAAGTCATGCCTAACTGGCGTACCGCAAAGGTAAGGAAGACTAAGAATGAGTTTTGACAGGGTCGATTCCCACATAACCCGAGGAACCACCTCTTGGATATCTGATTAGCAAATACATGGGATACTCAAAATAACTGGGATAGGTAAAATATTCACTTTTCAAAAAATATTCAACTCGCTGTAACTTTTCGAAAAGGGCATCAAATATTCTCAAATATTTACTGTAAGCTCATCACTAGTTGTGTATCAGTGGTCAAAATTTGGAAAAGATCGGGCCATTCTACACGAAGTTATAAAGATTTTAGAAAAAGGTATAATTATTCGATAGCCAACTTTGAGATGTTATATCCCCGGATTCAATGAACCGAATGAAATGAATTTTTGATCATTTATGACTTATACAATAAACTTTGAAAAACAGTTGACTAAATTTGAAATTATTAATAAGAAAAAAAGTTATGGCGATTTCATTTATTCCATGTTTTTTCAGTAAATGTATCTATTTTTCATATGCATCCCATTACTTTTTCAATTTAATGAAGGCTATTTGGTTGCTTTTCTTCAACACATAAATATATTCAATTCGATTAGAGGGAATTTAAATGAACTATAATTACTATCTCGAATTTTGAAACGATGATGAAGTTTTGGATAAATTGGTGTTATATTAGAAAAATAATCTAATCCAAATAATTTTCATTCATGTGAAGAATTTTAAGTTTAGTCAAATGTTTTTAATAGCTCATTATATAAGTCATAAATCATCAAAATTTCATTGCATTTGGATCATTGAATCCGGAGATAAAACAGCTCAAAATTGGCTATCGGATAATTATACCTTTTACTAGAACCTTAATAACTTCGTGTAGAATGGCCCGATCTTTGGCGCACTCAAATCGATACCGATCTGGCTTTATTGTTGCTGTTCTTTTATGTGCTGTGATTGTTAAGAGTTTAATCTTGCCTAGTTTGGGTAGTGGCTACGGTTAGGATAGCTCAGATCAATCTTCAGCACAAAAGAACAGCAACGCACTATGGGCCACAAATCAAAATTTCGCGACAAAATTCAAAAAAGTTGTTATTTTTATAGATCAATCAATTTTTATATAAGTATGATTGTTTGGGCTATGTTTGATTGTATACCGACTGATTTGTTTGATTTGTAACAAAATTGTATAATTTTTTATATGGAGAGACTTCTTATAAGCGAAAATTCTCGATTTTCATAAATATTAAGAAAAATGTGATTTTTGGTGAAAAATGTGCCCAACAAATATTATGCCTACATTTCCTAACAGTAAATTTAGTATATTTTGCATATTTGATGCACAACTTGTGATGCCTTTAAGTTTAAATTAAAATTTTACAATATCCGCTCAAATTTTATGGTGTTTTGCGGGAATTTGCGGGAAACCAAGATACAGTGATTTTAGTGCATGCGTTAATTTTGCACAACTAACGCTGTGCTTCAATAACCATCTACTCTAAGATCCACTTTTGCCATTACGACGCAATCTCTTTATGGCTTGCGAAACAATACACATAGCAACAAACTACTATTATTCTGGATGGTTTCGTTTCAGGTAAGACTGTGGTTGTAGCCGTTTAAATCAATACCACACACTTACTCAAAGTGCAAAGTTTTGGTACATCAATTCGTGTGGTAGATTATGATTTTTATTTGGTGAAAAAATCCGATGCTCAGGTATTTCAGATGTCCGGCATTTGGCCGAATGCCGCTTGGTCGAATTATGTTCAAAATAATTTAGAGACCCCATTTTACATTTTAGCTGCCAATTTGATCAACATTATTTTTTTCTTTTTCTTTCCTCCAATCATTGACTATTCTTTCTAGCTTAACAATTCAGGGATTAGTTGGCGTTGAAACTGTCAATATTTTATCAGAAATGTTTTTCTCCTTTTAATCATAGGCGATTATTTTGAGTTATACTGACGTGGCACGATCGTTTCATCTTCAGCCAAACGGCATTCAGCCAAATGGCGTTCGGCCAAATGCCTCTTTCGGCCAAATGGCGTTCGGCCAAGCGGCAATCACCTAAATGAAGTCGGCCAAATGACTCGGAGCCGGTATTTGATCAATATGTAAATTACACTCGCTCTTCGTACATACACACCAAAATTTTTGAAATGCTTCCAGCACGCCAAACATCAGCAAAAGAAATTGCTGAATTTCAGCAACATTTTTGCTGAATTTCAGCACAACTTTGCTGATCAACTGTCAAAATTGCTGGATGTTTCAGCAAGTTGAAAAATAATAGCTGATACTCAGTAATTTGTATTGCTGAATGCAATCAGCACGCCAAAAATTAGCAAAGTTTGCTGATTACCAGCAAAAATATTTGCAGTGGGATGGATATATTCGCGATCAATAGACAAATTTGATTTTCCTATTATTTATTTAAAATGCCGTGTCATTGATTGGCTCGGTAGCTAAGTCGGTAAAGCACTTGTGTAGCATATAACGGTCGTAAGTTGAAATCTCACTTGAGCTGTGGATTTTTCCTAATTTCATTAATAATGTATCCATCTGTACATATGTATGTACGTTGAGTTAATTTAAAATTCTAATAGATGACACGGATTGATATACCTTAACTTTGCACATTGAGTAAGTGTCTGGTCTTGATTTAAAAGTTTATAATCACATTTATTTCGAAACAAAATCTTCCAGAATGGTAGTTGTTTGTTGCTATGTATATTGTTACGCAAGCCATAAAGTCATTGCGTCGTAATGGCAAGAGTGGATGATTATTGAAGCACAGCGTGAAATATTGTAAAATTAAAGCAAGCACTAAAATCACTCTAACTTGGTTTCCCGCAAATTCCCGCAAAAAAGTCCGAAAGTATTCGAAAAAGAAGGGTCTAAGCTAGCATCCTAGACCGGTTGCATGTCGAATACGGTCGAATACTCCTACTTTTTAAACACATTGGCAAATAAACCGTAACATTTGAGTAAATATTGTAAAATTTATTTTTAAACTTAAAAGCATCGCCGTTTGTGCACCAAATATGCAAAATATACCTAATTTACTTTTAGGAAATGCATGCGTTATACTTGTTGGGTACATTTTTCACTACAAATCACATTTTTTAAATATTGGTTAAAATCCAGAATTTTTGCTTATAAGAAGTTTCTCCATACAAAAAACGATACAATTTTGTTACAAATCGAGCAAATCAGTCGGTATATAATCAAACATAGCCCAAACAATCATACAAATATGAAAATTGATTGATCTTAGAAAAACAACTTTTTTGACTTTTGTCGCGAAATTTTGATTTCTGGCCCATAGTGCAACGATCAATCTTTGTAGACTTATGCAAAATGGTACAGCCCAAGTGGCGTTAGTCCAAGAACCTTACTTTCGTAGGGGGAATTTCTATTTAGGAAACCTTGTGAATCCGGTGTTTGCTACTTTCAGTAAAAATGAAATGGCAAACTCACGTGTCATGCCTCGAGCATGTGTGCTTGTCAACAACGCAATCGTTGCTACACTCATCTCTGAACTAACTACCAGAGATGTATGTGCTATCACAATAGATGTATCTGTTGGAAACCTCAACAGGAAATACGTTTATTGTTCGGTTTATTTACCGCATGATGAACCATGCCCTACGGATGCTTTCAAGCAAGTCATTGCATACTGCACTTCAAAAGGCCTTCCGCTAATTGTTGGTAGTGATGCTAATGCTCACCATATAATCTGGGGCAGCTCAGACATCAATTTGAGAGGCTCCAGTTTGATGGAATACTCAAGTAGTACAGATCTTCAATTACTTAACATATGCAACCGCCCAACCTTCATGGTATCTGGTAAATAGGAAGTGTTAGACGTAACGCTTTGCTCTAGTAGAATTAGTCATGAGCTGATCAATTGGCATGTGTCAGATGAAGAATCTTTATCTGACCATCGTTACATCTTGTTTGAACATGTGAATGTTACTTCGCAAACTTTGCGTTTCAGGCATCCCCGGTCAACCAACTGGGATCTCTTTACCGATTTGGTTGCAGCCAAATTTCATGGATACTCACCATCAATTGACACTCCAAGTGATTTAGATGATGCTGTTGATACTACAACGGCCTTCATCATGGAAGCTTTTGAAGAAGCCTGCCCTCTGCGGTCTGTGAAGACCACAAGAGGAACCCCTTGGTGGAACTCCGATCTGGCGAAGCTCTGGAAACAATGTAGAAAGAGTTAGAACAGACGACGGTCGGCTGGATCGGAGGCTTTCAGGTCGGCTCGCAAGGCCTACCAGAAAGCTCTTCGGTCTGCTGAACGATCCGGCTGGAAAAACCTTTGTACAAATGTTTCCAGTCTGAGTGAAGCCAGTCGATTGAACAAAATCCTTGCAAAATCTAAGGATTTTCAAGTGAACGAACTTCGTTTGCCAAATGGTGATTTCACTTCCTCTGATGAGGAAGTTTTGGAATGTTTATTCAGTACACACTTCCCCGGATGTGTGTATATTACATCTTCGGATGAACCTGATGTCTTTTCTTGTAGTTATGATTCTTTAGCTTCGGCTCGGAGTATCATAACTTTAGAATCGATTGAATGGGCACTTAATAGCTTTGCTCCTTTCAAATCTCCTGGGGCAGATGGGATTTATCATATTTTGCTTCAGAAGAGATTTTATCATTTCAAACATGTTTTGAAACAACTACTTGTTTGCAGTTTTGCTACAGGGTATATTCCCAAATCCTGGCGGGATATTACTGTGAAGTTTATTCCGAAAGTGGGTCGCGCGTCGTATGAAGAAGCAAAGATCTTCAGACCTATCAGTTTGACCTCTTTTCTTCTGAAATGCTTAGAACGCATTGTGGATGATCACATCCGTGATGTTCATCTGGCCAACGTGCCTCTTCATGTGAACCAACATGCCTACCAATCTGGAAAGTCCACTGTGACTCTTTTACACAAAGTTGTTTACGATATCGAGAAGGCATTCGCTCAAAAGCAATCCTGCTTGGGTGTTTTCTTAGATATCGAGGGTGCCTTTGACAACGTGCCTTTCGATGCCATATTGGAAGCCGCACGGGGTCATGGTATATCTCCAATGATTTCCAATTGGATTCACCAAATGCTCAAAAACCGACATCTCTTCTCGACATTGCGTCAAGCGGCGATTAGGAAATTGAGTGTTTGTGGATGCCCCCAAGGGGGAGTCTTATCACCACTTTTATGGAATCTCGTAGCAGATACGCTATTGAGGCAACTCAATAATAGCGGTTTTCCTACTTATGGTTTTGCCGACGACTACCTAACATTGTTAGTCGGTATGTGCATCAGCACCCTTTTCGACCTGATGCAAAACGCTCTTCAGGTAGTTGAGGGTTGGTGTCGCCAATATGGCCTTTCGGTAAATCCGAGTAAAACATCTATTGTTCTTTTCACGGAAAAACGAAACCGTAATGGTGTTCGAACTTTACGTCTCTTTGATTCTGAAATCAATGTGACTGAACAGGTAAAGTACGTTGGAGTCATTCTTGATTCCAAGCTTTCCTGGACACCTCATGTTGAGTTCAGAATCAAGAAAGCTTGTATGGCCTTCGGGCAATGCCGGCGAACCTTTGGTACAACTTGGGTCTAAAACCCAAGTATATCAAATGGATCTACACAACTGTTGTTCGGCCAATATTGGCCTATGGATGTCTTGTATGGTGGCAAAAGGGTGAAGTGAGAACGGTCCAATCAAAGTTAGGCCATCTCCAAAGGATGTGCTTAATGGCGATGTCTGGAGCGTTCTTTTCTATTCCCACGGCAGCGCTCGAAGTTCTCTTTGACGTTGCCCCACTATACATTCATCTCAAACAAGAAGCACTTTCTTGCACTTACCGCCTATGGGTACTCGGTTTACTAGAGGACACTCTTGTGAACCGCAGTTCAACACACACCTCGTTGTTTCCACTTTTGGTGAATTGGGACAAAGTTGTCCTTGCTCCAAGTGATCTTACAATTGCTTGTAATTTTCCATATAGGAATTTTCCACGTAATTCCCTTCCCGGGAAGAGTGAACATCTGGATATCTGGAGAGAAGTATTTCAGACGGCATCGTATGTTACACTGATGGCTCCCTTCTCGAAGGTCGAGCAGGTGCTGGTGTTTATTCTCGTGAGCTAAGGCTGTATCAGTCTTATTCACTTGGCAGACACTGCACCGTTTTTCAGGCCGAAATCTTTGCTCTTATGTGCGGAATGCAATCAGCACTTCAGCAGCACGTAATGGGCAAAGTAATATACTTCTGTTCAGATAGCCAGGCTGCTATTAAAGCACTTGCTTCGGCCAACTCCAGGTTGAAGATAGTTATCGCTTGTCAAACTCAAATTGAGGAGCCGAATTCAGCAAACGCTGTTCACCTTGTATGGATACCTGGCCATTCTTCCATCGCTGGAAATGAATTGGCTGATGAGTTAGCTCGCACTGGAGCATCACATGACTTCATTGGCCCTGAGCCAGCTATTCCGGTATCCAAGTGTTGGGTGAAGCTTCAGATTGACACCTGGGCTGCCACTCAGCACAAACAATACTGGAATAGTTTGGAGTCATGTCGTCAAACAAAATTGTATTGTACTGAGCCATCTCTAGGGGTTGCAAAGTATCTAACAAATCTGTCAAAGCATAATTGCAGCATGCTGGTCAAAGCATTGACTGGTCACTGCTGACTCAGCTATCACATGGCGAATATTCAGCAAGCTGATTCATTTGCCTGTGATAGCTGTGAATCCGATTATGGAACTTCGTATCATTTAACATGTAACTGTCCAGATTTTGCGCAACTGCGTTTCCGAGTACTTGAAAAACACTTAATAAGTGAAACTGACTTCAGAAACCTGAATCTTCAGGACGTTCTGCTGTTCTTGACCCGCTGTGGTAAAGAGCTATAGGCTCTCTTTACGCTTTATGCGTTATGACAGTGCCCTTCTCAGGGCGCTGTTTGAACCCATTGTGGTACGCTTATGCGTCATTACAGTGTCCTTTTCAGGACGCTATGTGAACCCATTGTGGTACGCTTTTGCGAGTATGACGATCCTATTCCCTTACCTGTACTTTTCCATGTCCTATCCTTTTTCCTTCCCTTCTCCGTCAGGTAAATGATGAATAGGCTCGTGTTCATGGCGATGGCACAAATTTCCCGAATGGAGGAGAACGTGCCTCTAGAGCCGACCTACTGATACCTGATCTCGAATTTTGAAACGATGATGAAGTTTTGGATAAATTGGTGTAATATTTGAAAAATAATCTAATCCAAATAATTTTCTTTCGTGTGAAGAATTTTAAGTTTAGTCAAATGTTTTTAATAGCTCATTATATAAGTCATAAATGATCAAAATTTCATTGCATTTGGATCATTGAATCCGGAGATATAACAGCTCAAAATTGGCTATCGGATAATTATACCTTTTTCTAGAACCTTAATAACTTCGTGTAGAATGGCCCGATCTTTTCCAAATTTTGACCACTGATACACAACTAGTTGGTGAACTTACAGTAAAAATTTGAGAATATTTGATGGCCTTTTCGAAAAGTTACAGCGATTTGAACATTTTTTGAAAAGTGAAAATTTTGCCTGTCCCAGTTATTTTGAGTATCCCCTGTATTCTCATTCTATAAAAATAAGCATAAAACGATGATGATGGTGGTGAACAATAGTCCGGTGCACAATCAACTTCAAGCGCCCACTGCAGCAACTCGGGATCATGATCGATGGCAAGCTGAACTTCAGAAGCCCCGTAGAAGATACTAGCAAAAGGGCAAGCACGGTGATTATGGCTTTCTCGAAGATTGTGTCAAAATTTGTGAAGATTTGAGCTAGCGAAGAATACCAGAAGGCGACGGATAAAAGAAAGTTGCCATTAACTGGATGTTAGTATCTGATACACGGCAGAGTAGAAAGCAGTAAAAGGAAGCGAAAGCAGCTGAGAAAAGAATTCACTACAAAATGAAAAAGTAGTAGGTATGAGGAGAATATCATTACTGAGGCACAATGTAGTATGGAACAAAATGAAATGCAGAAATTTTACAAACTATCATCCGCACTGTCTTCCGTCTTGTGCAAAATAGGATAAGCATCACGGCTGCTTCTTTCGCAAAAAAAATAAATTTGAAGCATTCACTTGAAATTTCGGTAGCTTACGTTCTTCTTCTTCTTGTGGCTCTACGTTTCCACTGGAACTTCACCTGCCTCTCTTAAACTTAGTGTTCTTTGAGCACTTCCACAGTTATTAATTGAAGGGCTTTCTTTGCCTGCCATTGCATGAATTTGTACATCGTGAGGGAAACACAATGATACACTATGCCCAGGGAGTCGAGAAAAATTTCCCGACCGGAACGGGAATCAAACCCGCCGTCTCCGGATTGGCGATCCATAGCCTTAACCATTAGGCTAACTGGAGACTTACGGTAGCTTACGTCTGATCGGATATTATGTAAACATATATTATTTTCCCTTAGACTAGCCTCAACTGGTGTTCTTTAAAGACTTATAGATAAAATTTGGATAAACTAAGATTCACACATTATATCTAAGAAGCAGGGATGCCAGATGATTTTTTTTTAAATCTGTATCACTCTTTTCAAAAATATGTAACCCAAACAAAATTTGGGAGAAAAATCTGTATCCCATGCATAAATAGAATGGTCCCTCTTGCTCAAAAATCTGTATTTCATATAAAACAAAATCTATATGGAAGCTCAAAAATCTGTATAATACAGATAAACCTTTATATGTGGCATCCCTGTTGAGAAGCATACTTCTAATTTGAGTTTTCAGCTTGCAAAATTTTTAGTGAATCCCTCCACCCTTGGATCTAAGTCACTCACCACTAATACAGCAAACTCGTACCTCCACAAAATCGACATAACAATTCATTTGTGTCATAGTTTAAGCCCTAATTTACCAGGTCAAAACCAACATCGATTTTCGGAAATAATGTTTCCATTTCCGCAAAACAGCACTGCCGAAATGCAGAAATCAGAACAGTCTCACCTTGCCCCCTCGTTCACCCTTCCACTTTCAATTTCCTGTCAATTTAAAAGTGTGCAAATTATCGCAAACCCCAAATGCCTGAACATGGTTATCGATAACCATTCTCAGCCCTGGATTTTTTTTCGCGTTCGCAAATTCTCGCTTGGAGCAACCTTTTAAACCGACCGGCCAACCAGCCCAGCCGAGCAGTTCGTTTGGTGTCCCGGCGTTGACAGTGAACGATAAATCAATAATATTTATAAACAAGCGGCCTAACAACAATTTATAAAATCACCTAGTTTTTATTTCCTTTCGCGCTGGTGCTGGTCCGGTTTGCTGTGCTGGATTGCTGCTTTCAATGTCTGGCGTAATAAATTTCAAAATCATCACTCTCCTGGCGTGGCTTGGCGGTTGAAGAGCGTTTAAGGCTGTTAGTTGGATTTATATGTATATTTGTAAAACTAACAAAAAGTCGTGGAAGTCGTGGAAAACCTCAGAGCCTAGCTTTGGAGCGGGAAGAAGGGGGATCGTCATCGTGCGAACCATGGAATCGAGACCATGTGGTGCAAATCGATATTACCTGTTTGGGAGATAAGTTGGCAGCTACTGGTTTTCAGGAAATCCCAGGCTAATGGATCAAGATAGATGGAGCAAATGGAGCAGTGGTACGGAGGAAGATTTCTGTCAGGGGTTCAAAACTATTTGTTTTTCCTGAAGAGTGATGATTATTTGCTCAATTGTGGGTTAGTGCAGGTTTGCTTCGTTTCTGCGCACGCCAAGTTTTGATCTATTTCGCTGCTGTGGTTGAATCCCCGTTTGGCGAACATAACGAGGTATGGTTTTGTAGGTTTGTAGGAAAGCATACATGGATGCATAAATTATACTGCGTGTGAACGGTCTCAGCGTTAATGGTGACATGAGTTATGGAGGTTCATCGATTGGATATTTTTGCATGATTTGATCAAGCAGTCTATCAGGTGAACAATTTGACAAAGGGTTTTCGATAATCACATTATTGCCAAATAGCTAATAACACAGAGAAGTTGTCTCAATAGCAAACTTCGTGTTTCTGACAGATTTTGGGACGCTGAATCCAAATCCGGGCTTAGATTTGCTCAGACACGCCTCAATTTTGAGCTGTTTCCCAAGTACCTCACTTGTCACAGAAAAGTCACGGCGGCACCGGTTTTTGTTCCGCAGAAGTCATTGTGACTAACTTCTAGCAAGTAAGTAGTCATTTGTTAGAAGTAAATCACAATGACCTGTGCCGCCGTGACTCTACTGTGACACTTGGGACCTCAATGTATATGACAAAATATCTGAAAACGATAGACTTACTCCCCTCTACAAATCTACAAAACAGCGATCACATGGCATTACAGGCTCACTGTTTTACGTGGCAATGCAAGCTCGCTCAAATCTCACCCAAACTCTGATCGTGGCTAATATGCCCTACATAGAAAATCTGCCTAACCAACCATGTAGTTGCTACCGGTGTTCTCAAAGTCGTAAACTCGGTTACAACGAGTCTAGCACAAACATGTTCTCACTGTTTGATGCTTTGCCGTAAATGTGAGGAATGGGACACAGAAAAAGGAATAACATTTTCTTCTCTATCGCCGTTTCAGAAGCTTTTTTTACGTGGCGCAGTACTAATTGTGTTCCTGTGTAAGCCATGTAGGTGGGCAAAGCGATAGTTTTAACCCATTACATTCCAGTTTTTTTTTCAAGGCCATAGCTTGGAATAACATATGGATTCATGGAGGTGTGCGTCAATTTGAAATCTGTCGAGTCGTTGCAAAACGGTGAGTCGATAAGGAGAGCGTCCAACATAGCTCTGATCCTCACAAGTTCCTACCTCATGCTTCCACGGGTCAAGCGATGACAAAGACCGCCAGCTAAGAGTTGTGTGCTTAGCTGGTAGTGCAGCCTGGGCACTGTTCTCCTTCTGACTTCAGCTAGATTGAGGAGGTACGATTCGAGCGTCTGTTCACCAAGGAGGTGCGGCTCAAACAGTGTCTGTTCTGGCATCCAGCGGCTGAGTAAGAAACGCTGCACCACGCCCAGCTAGATCCAAGGTGGTAGCCCCATCAGCGCGGTCGTCCCAGTGTTGGTTGCGACGTTAAACAGAACTGGCACGTTGGCCCTCCGGCGAGACAGGAGTGTTGGCGTAGGCCCAATAAGCCACCCGTAAAAATCCCCATTGCGAATAACATAGGAGAAAATACGACTCGATACAATCGGCAAAGACCCACGCGACGAAATAAGGACTACGATTGGAAACTTGGAACATGGAATTGCAAGTCACTAGGTTTCGCAGGATGTGACAGGATAATCTAGACGAACTACATCCCCGCAACTTCGACATCGTGGCGTTGCAGGAACTTTGTTGGACTGGACAGAAAGTGTGGAAAAGTGGGCATTGAGCGGCTACCTTCTACCAAAGCTGTGGCACCACCAATGAACTGGGAACAGGATTTATAGTGTTGGGCAAGATGTGACAACATGTGATCGGGTGGCAGCCGTTCAACACAAGAAGCATGTTAAGAGTTAGGGGCCGTTTCTTCAACTACAGCATTATCAACGTCCACTGCCCACACGAAGGGAGACCTGATGACGAGAAAGAAGCGTTCTACGCGCAGTTAGAGCAAACATACGATGGTTGCTCGCCGCGTGACGTGAAAATCGTTGTCGGCGACATGAACGCGCCGGTAGGAAGGGAGGAAATGTACAGACCGGTAATCGGGCGAAACAGCCTGCACGCCGTATCGAATGATAACGGCCAGCGATGCGTAAACTCTGCAGCCTCCCGTGGTATGCTAGTCCGAAGCATCTTCTTCCCCCGCAAAGATATCCACAAAGCCACCTGGAGATCACCCGATCAACAAAGAGAAAATCAAATCGATCACGTTCTAATCGACGGTAAATTCTTCTCGGATCTAACCAATGTCCGCACATACCGCAGTGCGAATATAGATTCGGATCACTACTTAGTCGCTGTATGCATGCGCTCAAAACTTTCGACAGTTATCACCACGCGTCGAAGTCGAACGCCGCGGCTGAACATCGAGCAGCTGCGTAACGCAGAAGTGGCTCAAGACTACGCGCAGCAATTAGCAGTGGCCCTACCAACGGAAGAGCAGCTTAGCGCAGCTACACTTGAAGATGGCTGGAGGGACATCCGATCCGCCATAGGTAGTACCTCGGCTACAGCACTAGGCTTCGCGACTCCGAATCACAGAAACGACTGGTACGACGGCGAATGTGAACAGTTGAAAAACGAGAAGAATGCAGCATGGGCGAGAATGCTGCAACACCGTACGAGAGCGAATGAGGCACGTTGCAAACAGGCGCGGAACAGGCAGAACTCAGTCTTCCGGATGAAGAAGCGCCAGCAGGAAGAACGAGATCGCGAAGCGATGGAAGAGCTGTACCGCGCTAAGGACACACGAAAGTTCTACGAGAAGCTGAACCGCTCGCGCAGAGGCTTTGTGCCACAAGCCCACATGTGCCGAGATAATCACGGGAATATTCTCACGAGCGAGCGTGAGGTGGTCGAGAGGTGGCGGCAGTATTACGATGCAAGCACTAAAGGTGGCGCGGTAACAGATCTAGGAGTACGTGCGCAGGACGAAAGACTTCCGGCCCCTGACCTCCAAGAGATTGAAGAGGAGGTAGACGGTTCAAAAACAACAAAGCCGCTGGAGCAGATCAACTACCAAGCGAGTTACTAAAACTCGATGCAGAAGCATTGGTGAGAGCACTACACTGGGTCATTACCAAGATTTGGGAGGAGGAAGTATTACCGGAGGAATGGATGGAAGGTATCGTGTGTCCCATCTACAAAAAGGGCGATAAGTTGGATTGTGGGAACTATCGTGCGATCATACTACTGAGCGCTACCTACAAGGTACTCTCTCAAATTTTATGCCGCCGTCTATCACCGATTGCAAGAGAGTTCGTGGAGCAATATCAGGCTGAATTCATGGCTGAACGCGCTACAACGGACCAGATGTTCGTCATTCGCCATGTGTTGCAGAAATGCCACGATTACAACGTGCCCACACATCACTTGTTCATCGATTTCAAATCGGCGTATGATACAACCGATCGAGAACAGCTATGGCAGATTATGCACGAATTCGGCTTCCCGGATAAACTGATACGATTGATCAAGGCGACGATGGATCGAGTGATGTGCGTAGTTCGAGTATCAGGCACACTCTCGAGTCCCTTCGAATATCGCAGAGGTTGACGGCAAGGTGATGGTCTTTCGTCCTTGCTGTTCAACATTGCGTTAGAAGGTGTTATAAGGAGAGCGAGGATAAACACGAGTGGAACGATTTTCACGAAGTCCGTTCAGTTGCTTGGTTTCGCTGATGATATTGATTTTGCAGCTCGTAAATTTGAGACGATGGCGGAAACGTTCATCCGACTAAAGAGTGAAGCCAGGCGAATCGGATAAGTCATAAATGTGTCGAAGACAAAGTACATGATGGCAAAAGGCTTCAGGGTGGAATCTCCGCGCCCGCCACCCTGAATTTCTATCGACGGTGATGAAATCGAGGTGGTTGGAGAATTCGTGTACTTGGGCTCACTGGTGACCGCCGACAACGACACCAGCAGAGAAATTCAGAGGCGCATTGTGGCAGGAAATCGAGCTTACTTTGGACTTGGCAGAACTCTACGATCGAACAAAGTTCGCCGTCACATGAAGTTAACTATCTACAAAACGCTGATTAGACCGGTAGTCCTCTATGGACACGAAACATGGACCCTACGTGCAGAGGACCAACGCGCCCTTGGAGTTTTTGAACGGAAGGTGTTACGTACCATCTATGGCGGAGTGCAGATGGAAGACGAGACTTGGAGAAGGCGAATGAACCACAAGCTGCATCAGCGGCTGAGAGAACCAACCATCGTCCACACTTTGAAAATAGGGAGGCTACGGTGGACGGGTCACGTCATCAGGATGTCGGATAGCAACCCGACTAAAATGGTTCTCGAGAGTCATCCGACCGGTACAGGAAGACATGGTGCGCAGCGAGCTAGCTGGGTCGACGAAGTGGAAGACAATCTGCGGACCCTTCGCAGAGTGCGGAACTTGAGACAAACAGCCATGGACCGAGTGGAATGGAGACGGCTACTATGTACAGCAGAGGCCACCCCGGCCTTAGCATGATCGGTAAGTACAATATCGTTTTATTGCCCGATACTGCACCAATGCCGTATTCCCATGCAAACTGGTCAACTTCAGATTGCTATAATAATGGTAATCCGAAATTTTGCCACATTCGTAAACATGCTTGTCTGAACCGCTTGAATGAAAAAATATTCGGTACAAACAATCCTGTGATATTTTTTGAAGAACAATAGTACGCAAAGGACTTTCTGCGTTTTTTTTTTTGTTTCCCTAGAAGACTAAATTCTTTTTTTACACGGATTTTTACGCGGTTTTATTTTACACGATGTTTTTACACGATTTTCTCGAAATTACGCGATGTGCTTTTGAAAAGGTTCTTCTCTACTGGTCGCCATTACTTTCCGACGGGGCTAAAATTCCTACCAGAATTCTTTTATCATCCTTGATCAGGGGGCCATTTTATTTTTGTACGTGATACAGATTTTTCACTTAAATTTTGTATGACATACAGATTTTTGAAAAGTGCGATACAGATTTATCAAAAAATCATCTGGCATTCCTGCTTGATATCCCCTCAAAATTTGAAGACGATACGATAAAATTAGTTTTGCGAACTTTTGAAACAGGATAAAGTGTAATGAATTTGTATCACGTCTGATGGCAAATAAAAAATAATAGAAATTATAGTAACAATTACACCGCAAAATTCGACATAGGTGTTTCAACATAACGTATATCAAACATTTTTTTTTGAACTACCCACGCTGACCTGTAATAGGTTAACCTCGCGAAGAGCAATTGGTTTCCTTCCTTTTCTGTTCTGGGAATCAGTGCGCTGCTCAACCGCAACTAACACTCGGATGTGGTCAATTTCCATTCTTTATTGGTTTTTCGCAGGTAGGTATAGGTAACTCGACGACAACGTGGAGGTCGAATAGAGTTGGCGACACATTAGCTAGTTGCAGCAGTTATAATCGCTTCTGTTGCAAATAATTAAACCCTTGTGGCTAATTGCTTATCGCAAAACTAATGGGGTCTCATGTTGGTTTTCCATTATTGCGGGAGGTCTTTCGCGCAGTTCCGGAATACTTTTGCGAAATCTGTGAAATAATCCGGAACGAAGTATGGCTATTTCAGCCGTCATGTGGGACATTTCTGCAATCATCGAATACAATATGCAGTTACGAAAAAGGGGACCATCGGTTGTATAATTCATGAAATTATCATTAATTTGTGCACAATTAAGAACAATGAAGCTTAAGTAAATGACCGGTTTTGTGCGTGATCAAAGCTTGAGGACACAATTGGCAATTACAGACTGTCGTGTCGTCGGATGCAGTGCAGAACCAACAACAGCCCAATCATCATCATCACCACTAGAGCACATTGGTCGTCGTCAGTTCATGTCTACGCCAACACTCGCACTCGTCGCACTGCTGGACAACCAAGCGTGATTGACAGCTTGCCGTACACTATCATTTGGGGAACCAGTTTTTTTTTATTCGATTTCTGCCCCCGATATCTGGTGTGACGTTTCGAATGTTGTTGCTGCGTGTTTGTATGTGACTGCGATGTGGTGCGGGAATCACTTTTAATCAACGGTTATTAGTCGGTCAGTTTGCGCGCTAAAATGTGCTAGCAGCGTCACTTACTATCATTATTGCCCGCGCAAGGACTGGCTGGCGTGACACGATCGAGACAGTGTGGGATGCTGGTCGATGGAATGGTAATTGTTGGTTTTGGGCAGTTCTGCGGAAAGAGGTGGTCACAAGATAGCAACGGACATGATTGCATAGATAATTTAAGCAATAGCGGAATATTTCCATCATGATTTTAGCCAAACTTTCCCAATTAAGGTATGTAACAAAATCATACATTGAGCATTTAAAAAAATATGGGTGCTACAAGTAGCTACTAGTCGTCTACAGGAACAAAAGTACCATAATCTGGGAGGACGTTGAGCACTATGGGATTCAACCGCTGAGGATGCTATGAAGATTTGATTATGATTTTTATTCCAACCAATGACGTCCGAGTTTCTTTTCGTGCTGCTAGCAACACAAAGTTGGATCTTGCTGGTTAGGAGATGATGATTGGACGCAATTTCAGCGCTTCAATTGTACCGTTGTATTGGATCTTGCTAAGGTTCCAAACCCATGATCCGAATTTGGCCTCATTTATCCTCTCATTAAGTGAGAGCCTACACTTCATTACGCTGGTTTCAGTAGGTTGGTGACACGAATGACACATTAAAGGTAAAGTGTCGTTTATAGATAGTAATAATAATAATAAGTAGGTTGGCTCCAGACTCCAGAGGCACGTTCTTCTCCATTTCGGAAATTTGTGCCATCGCCATGAACACGAGCCTATTCATCTTGAACGCTGAACTGGAAGCCAACTCCACGGTAACATGGAACGTATTCACCTCATAAGCCAGAGAACAGCATATTCAGAACAACACATCTAGGGTGGAAGACTTTACATCTTTCGAGGTTCATTATTTTCATCTTAATGTGGGCCTCGTTAGTCATAAACCTACATTCTGGATTTAACAAATTAATGTTTTTATAAGACATGGCTGGACCAATCTAAACTCTACCAAAGGTATGTCGTAATGCCGTTCTTGAATAACAATTCGCATATTCCGTGAAAACAACCTGGAGCCATTTCTGTCCAGATGCTTTGGTTTATCATTTCAGACCACATCAATAAACATCAAAAGATAGTAAAGTATACGCGGACTTCGCTGATCTATGTTTACTCCACTATAGATTAGGGGGTTTCAGTCCTGGGCACCCACAGTGGTGCAGAGGGCCGAATTGAAAGATCTCCATCCTGGGCGATTGCCAGCCTGTGGCCAGGTCAAATTTCTGTCGACTTGCTTGATTTCGTTGTTGAGGCTGCGTCGCCATGAACCTCTGGGTCTGCCTCTGCTGCGATGTCCTGCTGAGTTCCAATCTAACGCTTGCTTGCAGATTCTGTTTCCGCCTCTGCGTATAGTGTGGCCGACCCACCTCCTCTTTCGCTCACGAATTTCTGTCGCTATTTGTCGACTTTTGATGACATCGACGATGGAGCCCCACGTTGGAGATCCAATTGTGAGACCACCATGCACGAATTATATACCGCAGGCATCTATTGATGAAGACCTGCAGCCGTTGAGTGTTCTCCACTGATACACACTAAACTTCACTGGCGTATAGCAGCACAGATTTCACGTTCGAGTTGAAAATTCGGATTTTGGTGCGTCTACTAATCTGGTTGTTTTCCCATACATTTCTTAAACTCGCAAAAGCAGCCCTCGCCTTCTTGATCCGTACACCTATGTCGATCTTGGTGCCGCCATCGGGCCGCCAATATATTGGAAGCATTCAACATTCTCCACTGATTGCCCAGCTATCGTAAAGCTAGAAGGGTTTACCGTGTTTACATCAAACAATTATGTCTTGTTGACGTCGTTGTTGACCTGCCGCTGAGGAGCAATTGGCAAGATCATCGAGTTTACTCTGCATATTAGAGCGCCGATGAATCTACCAGGATCTCATCGATTACGATGAGGAACAGTACCGGTGATAGTATACATCATTGCCTCACTCCAGCAACGACCGGGATGGGATCGGATAAAACACCGTTGTGCAGTACTCTGCACGAAAATGCCCTGTACTGTGCTTCAATGAGGTCGATGATTTTCCCAGGGAGACCCTTGCGCCTAAGAGCTTCCCATATGTTTCCGTAATTGAGACGGTCGAAAACTAATCAATGAACACCAGGTAGAGAGACACTTGGAACTCATAGATTTGCTACAGAATTATAAGGAGCGTGACAATATGGTCCACACATGATCGTCCGGCACGGAATCCTGCTTGCTGCCGTCGAAAAAATGCGTCAATCTTCTCCTGTATCCGGTTAAGGATCATTTTGCAAAGGACATTGAGAACGATACACAGTAACATGATATCATGATGCCCCGCCAATTATCGCATACAGTCAGGTCACCCTTTTTGAGCTCCTTCACTAAGACGCCTTGCTTGCAGTCGCCCGGAAATATCGCGCTTTCTCATATGTTGCAGAATAATTGATGCAGTAGTTGTACGGATACTACGGGGTCAGCTTTGAACATTTCAGCTGATATGCGATCGACCCCTGGGGCCCTGTTTGATTTCATGCTACGGATAGCTGTTTCTATCTCCTGCACTAATGGAGCTTCGGTGTTGACACGGGTAATGCGTCGAACCCTTGGCGGATCATGCTGAGGTGTTGTTGACGTGACCGACACTTGAAAAAGGTTTCAACTGGTCAGCCGAGTCGGTCAGTAACTGTCCAGACGAGTCCTTCACGGGCATCGTAGCATTCATCTTGGTCCCACTAAGGCAACGTGAAACATCGTAGAGGCGACGGATGCCGCCGGTGTTTGCGGCTTTCTCGCCTTCGTCGGCTTGGGAGTCCTCCAACGCTCTTGTAACGAAGTCGTATGTACTCACAATCGTTCGACAGCTAAAGCGCCTCTTCCCGAACTAGGAAGACTACCGACGTGCGTCTGAATCCGGCTGAGACTCCAAGCTTAAGGCGGGTTAAAGTGGTTCAAACACTCTCGTTCACTGGCTACACCCAAATCACGAAGCACGTAATGTAGCGAAACCTTTCAAAACTCAACTGGAAATTTAATTTAATTTACTCTTCAACAAACTGCACAAACGTACATTAAAAAACTAGGACTAATGATACCATTATTCTTCTTCGTGGCTCTACGTCCCCACTGGAACTTGGCCTGCCTCGCTTCAACTTAGTGTTCTTTGAGCACTTCCACAGTTAATAATTGAAGGGCTTTCTTTGCCTGCCATTGCATGAATTTGTATATTGTGAGGCAAGCATAATGATACAGTATGTCCAGGGAGTCGAGACAATTTTCCCGACCGGAACGGGAATCGAACCCGCCGTCTCCGGATTGGCGATCCATAGCCTTTACCACTAGGCTAACTGGAGACCCCTAATGATACCATTACAACTGGGAAATTATGTAAAGACTAACTCAAAAGATCAGCTTTATATTAATTTTTGCTTTCTATTTTAGGGGATACATTCGTAAAGGGGCCGTTTTAGGTGATCTACTCCTACCTGATCTTCTTCCCTATACCTGACTGACGGGAGCTCCCTCCCTGCCCGTGTCCGGGCAGCATCAGCTTTTCAAACCTCGACGTCGCATTCACTGGGAAAACATCTAGACCCAAACTCCCCGGTGCTCGAAGGTTTCGTCGCTGCGCCAATGACCGCCACGAAAGGCAGATTGATGACGCCTTTCAATCGAGCAGATTTCCTTGAGCAGCCGGGCTGCGTATGCGTATAGCTTGAAATGAACCCGCCAGTGGGCAGCCGAAACGTTGGAATAGTAAGAAATCAAAGCTTGTTTTTCTCAGAGATGGCGCCACCACATTAAAAGTAAAATCATTTTTCTTGTATGGACAAATCATTGGCTTGCACTCGTTCCGCATCGCAGCGATTTGTGCTTTGGGGCAAAAAGTTGCAAATTAGAAACAAAATCATTATACCTACGCGTTTCTTCTGGATTTATTGCAGTAACAGAGAATTGATTACATCACCATACAAATTTCAAGTTGTTTACTTCTTTTTTTCTGACTGGCATTTTTCACCCGTGTTGCGCATGATGTTTCGAGTGGATAGGTGCCAGGCGGCGCCGCTGTATATGTGAAAAACACATGGAACACGAGCGCCATCTATGATTCCGTAGCGCAAATTTTTCTGCTTGTTTACACTGTTATCACGTTTACCGCATTTATCAGAAAAGCGCCACTACCGGCACTTTAGCATAGGCGCAGCTGCTTACTTCCTATTCGAGCACTGATTCACAGAGGGGCAATAGTAAGATATCAAAGCTTGTTTTTCTCAGAGATGGCGCCACCACATTAAAAGTAAAATCATTTTTCTTGTATGGACAAATCGCTGGCTTGCACTTGTTCCGCAACGCAGCGATTTGTGCCTTGGGACAAAAAGTTGCAAATTAGAAACAAAATCATTATCCCTACGCGTTTCTTCTGGATTCATTGCAGTAACAGAGAATTGATTACTACCATACAAATTTCAAGTTGTTTACTTCTTTTTTTTCTGACTGCCATTTTCCACTCGTGTTGCGCATGATGTTTCGAGTGGATAGGTGCAGGCGGTGCCGCTGTATATGTGAAAAACACGTGGAACACGAGCGCCGTCTACGATCGCATAGCGTAATCTTCGCCGTTACTTTACACTGTTATCACGTTTACCGCATTTATCAGAAAAGCGCCTCTACCGGCACTCTAGCATAAACGCAGCTGATTGTTTCCCATTGGGATTAAGCACGTGATTAGCTACCGTCACAGAGAACAGACATCTAGGCTAGAACAAATTTCATTCAGAAAGTTGTGTAAGGATTTGAATCTTCACTTGAGTAAGGTTGCAAACCAATATACGATGAAAACACTAACGCCACCAAACACCATATTGCCACAGTCAGTGGTGAATTGAAACATTTCAAGTGGTGAATTTAATGAGTATGGGAAATTAACCGATTGCAGCGCCACGATGTTGCCACTTGTGTTGCCGATTTTAAATGGCCGTTAAATTCCTTACGCAGTTTCGAAACTGGACTTGGATGTCTGTTCTCTGTGCTACCGTGTCGTTATCGTCAAGACAACGTCGAATGCTCGTCGAACTGCGCCCAAATTGGTAGACGAAGGAGCACGTGGGCACCAAAAGTTGAGCCTACCCACACCCCACGTTGAGTAGGGAATCCTGTTCAACGGGATATTTTCAGCCAATGGTCCACTGCACGAATTTATGCTAGCCTGCTTACTCGCACTGAAAATTTGACGTTTGAGTGGTGCCAACACCGCTCAAACGTCAAATTTCGTTTGAGAATAAGCAGGCCAGTATTAATTCGTGCAGTAATCCATTTAAACATGTAATGCTTTATGCTTACCTAAGCTTGCCCTGATCTTACTCACAACTAGGCTTTACTGGGCTCAAACATGTGCTTCAATGCTAACTCTCGAATCTATTGCAAATACAATATTGGGCATTAGCAAATGCCCCTTACTTAGTTTCACAACTTTACAAACTTGATAAAAGTGCACGAAATTTAACCCATCAGAGTTTTCCTAGTATTCGTTAGATGGCAGCACCAGCTTACCGAAAGCTCAGGTTGTGCATTTTCGAACTAAAACGGCCGAATATTAGGGTGGAACAATATTTCGTATCACTCTTTTGTTCCGCCTACATGAGCGTTTCACTTCCTTCTCGAGAGCCGCATAGCGCCGACGGGCTACGGCTTTGGCTCCTCGTGTTTTCGTTCGCTCTATCGCGCCTTTGGCGTTCCTTCGCTCCTCTTTCTTTCTCCAGGTTTCATCTGTGATCCACTGCTTTCTCCGGGTGCGTAGCTCACCCAAATTATTCTCGCCGGTGGCGATGAAGGCGTTCTTGATGGCGCTCCATTGATCTTCTACGCTTCCACCTGCTAGAATATCCGCAGCACAGTGCTCTAGCTCCTCGATGAAGGACCTTTTCACCGCATCGTCTTCCAGTCGACGTGTGTTGGACCGTCGCCCGATTTTCCTAGCAATACGCAGCCCGATGGATCCTAGCAATGCGCAGTCTGATCTCGCCGATTAGGAGATGATGGTCGGACGCAATTTCCTAAAACTTTCGCCGTTTTTGTAAGCTACGGAGTATCGGTTCAATTTCCACTCCAGTCGGGGAAAAGTTTTTGTAAAAATGGATAACTCTCCACTGGGCCACTGGGTGTTATATGTGTTGTCCGTAGCATGATGTTAGTGTTTGTTTAGTCTGTTGTTGGACGGTGGGAATGGAAGACAGACAGAATTCGAGTCGACGACTATGGACAGGCTGAGGTACCTCCAACGCTAGACGAGATCAAGGCAGCCAGTAGAGGACTGAAGAACAACAAGACTACTGGGAAGGACGAACTTCCGGTCTGGCTTCTCAAGCACAGTAGGAGCAGCTGAATCAACTCTTACACCGTGTTATTACGATATGAAAAAAAAAAACAACTAGCAGGTTGAATGATCACATTTGCTTTGTATACTAGAAATGGCATCGACTGAAGTGCGTGAACTACAGAGGAATCACACTTCTCAAGTCAGAGTGTAAGATTTTGTCCGGAATTCTGTTTAACTGGCTGAGGTCGATTGAGGAGTCCTTCATCGGTGACTACCTCGGGCCGATCAACGACGGATCAGATGTTGACGCTGTGGCAGATTTACCGATTCACTTTAATTGCACTCATTGACAATGACAACTCTGGCAACCATAAAGCTGAAAAAGTTTCACCATACGCATTGCGCATGAGCAATAGGATGGTACCGTTTCATCCGAGCATTCGCTTTGGTGGTTGAGACCTATCACTTTGAAACTTCGGGCGGTATATTCAAAATGGCTACCGATGCTGATATTGATACTCAGCCTTAAACTCAATCTAAATCAATACAAGAATTTCTTTCCAAGAAAGAAAAAAAGCACAATCTATGCTGTGCAAACTCTGAAAAAAAAACCACCATATTCCTGATTTGCGCCACTAATTTATCCCTACAGATCCCATTCGCCTATCTTTGAGTGACATTGAGAAGACACATAATAAGGAAAATTAAAAATAAATATTGTTATTTACACCCCGGGTACAGCTGAAGTCAAACCCTGGTAGGTTTTTCTGCTAAACTGCAACGGATACGACACGAAGTAAGGATCATCACACGTCAGAGCCATTGTTCAACGTCATATGTGTACGTACGCCTCAGGAACCATGCTGCGATTGCGCACACACCGCACCGGAGTCAATCAAAACAGTCGATGTGAACGGTGTGCGGCGACTAACTAGGAAAAGTGTCAGATCGTTGCTAATGCGCATTGCGCACACGATGATATGTTAGTTTTTTTTTTCGTGACGCTGCTGCAGTGGACTATTGTCAGCTGACTCAATTTTTATGAGGTCGTTATACCAGACGAAAGCGTGTTTGAATAAAAAAAGTAATAATGTATGAATGGAGTGCTAATGCCTTTGATAAATATAGAAGCAACGATGTTTTATTATTTTTTATTCTGCAACTGCTTTCAAGGGGTGGGGAGTGGCAGCGGTTTCACCAAGGGTTTCACATATAGATGCATTTCGGTATGGCGACGAGGCTCACCGGATAATGGTGCTTGCATCAGGATTTTTTAATGGTTTGGCGAGGTGATTCATGTTGACAAGGGGTGAGTTGTTGAAAAAATGACATTTTCGTGAATTAACGCAGCATTGATAGAGACTATTGTTACCAATCCAGATCGTTCAGCGTGTGATGTATCGTGCATTGCAATTGCGATTCTATATCATTCAACGGCGTAGCCAGCTTTTTCTTTTCTTGCTCACTCTCCTGAACAAACGCCTCCATCCCTCTCTTTCTCGTGTTTGTTTAGGAAAGTAAGCTAGAAAAAGCTGGTTACGCCGTTGATTACATCCTACGAGGATGATCCTCGAGAGGAGCGTTCGATATACTCATTGAATTTTATGTGACTCAATATGAACAAATGATCGCAATTATGCGATGAACAAACCTGTTCGAAAGGAGTTATAAATTCTCAAACAACGCGTGAAGCTCTAAACGGCGGTCATCTAAACATTTGACTTTATGTGTCATGATTTGGCTCAAGAACGGGTCAACGGATTTGTATAATTCTTTCACAGCTGCATTTCTACAGGGCTTCAACGTGATTTTCTTCTTGTTCTTGACGTAGCGTCACAGCTGGAACAAAGTCTGCATCTCAGCAAAGCTTCTTAGCAGTGTTCTATGAGCACTTCCACTGAGAGCTTCCTCTGTCAATGACCATTTTGCATGTATTTATTGTGTGGCAGATACAGTCAGGGTTCGTTGCACATGGTGCCACCCACTTTACGCCCACCGCAATTTCTCTATTATCTTTCAACCAATTCAGTTCATTTTTGAATGGTTATTAGCTTACGATATGCCGCAACTACAACTAAAAAATGAGCTCAATCGGATGTAGCACTGCCAAAAAATCGCAGTGGTAGAAAGCACCACCCACCGTGTAAAACGAATCCTGACTGAACTCTATGACCAAAAAGTCAAGGATAACGGAAAGTTCCTGTACCAACCGGGAATCGAATCCGTCATGCTGAAAACCAACGCGCTAACTGCATCGTCTAGATAGGCCCTTCCACGTGTTGATGTTCAGCTAAATGGGCTACGACGAATATATGAACCATTTTTTAAGCGGTGTTTGTTTATAACACAGTAGTAGGCAATAGAACGATGTTATCCAGTACAGCTGGATCTCTATCTTCTATTTTGTGACAGAGAAAGAAATTTGGTAGATATCCTTTTCGGAACGGAGAGCAAAAAGTTAAGTTGAGAAATTACTCAACTTTGGCTCTCTGGATCTCTCAGACTTTTTAAAATATCAACACTTTTTCTTTGGCATATGGACCAGAGTTGCACCCTATCACTGTCAATGGTAAGCAAATCGCTGATTTAGATAGGCCGACTGCGATCCAAGTCACTTTTCATTTTCCATCAGGACAGGACATACTGATCAGTGATAAGCCATCTTTGAAATTCGTTTAAAAATCCAAATAAAGGATTACAAGAATGAAATCTTAAAAGGTAGTTCAAGATAACGTACAATACGTTAGTCACGCAAAAAGCTGAGTTTTGGCTAAACTCACAAAAATATCAGTCAATTTGCAATGAGGGCCTGACCATAAACTACGTAGACTCTTAGGGGGGGGACGAGGGGGGGGGGTCTGGCCAAAGTCTACGCTCCATTCAAATTTCGAAAATTTTGTATGAACAAAAGTCTACGAGGGGGGAGGGGGGGGGGTCTGAGATGGCCGAAAAAAAGTCTACGTAGTTTATGGACAGCGCCTGATAGGGATCTAGAGTGTCGGTCAACATCAAGTCGTTGCTTGTCATTGTCCTCCTGATATTGATCGGCCTGCAGTGCGGTGGTGTAACATCAGTGGTCAACTTACAAGACTGATTTTGCGCAGGTCTGGGAACTACTCTTTATCTTTGATTTCTAGCTTTGACCACCTAGATAAATCAGAAATCAAAAAAAAAAATAATATTTTACCATTTATTGAAAGAACTTCTGCAGGCTTCCAGGAAGGAGCTTTTGAAGGAATCACACGAGAAACTTCTTCGGGATTTTCAGTAGGAGCTTTTGTAAGATTCCCAGAAAAAAAAACTCCCAGAAGATATGTTTAGGGAACACCAGGAGGGCTCCCAGAAGGAACTTCTGGAGGATTCTCAAAACAACTCCTGCAGGACTCCCAGAAGCAACTCCTGGAGGATTCCTTGAATAATGTTCTTACAGATTCTCAGAAGGTACCCTTGGAAGAAATGCTGTAGCAAATCCTGGAGAAATTCCAAAGACGAATGAAGACATTATACAAAACCACTAGAAAAATCTGATTTCCTCCGCACAAATAATAATAAGACCACCTGTAGAAATCTTACAAAGAACTCGTGAAGAAATTTTAGGATGAGTTCCAGAAGGATTTCCTGGAAAAAGATAAGAGAAAACTCTGTAAAAAAATCCAGAAATAATTCCTGATGAATTCCTAGAAAACAAGTTTAAATAAATTTCAGAAAGGTATCCTGGGAAACCTCAGAAAGAAGTCCTGGACAAATATGATAATGCAGAGAAAGAATTTCTCGAGGGACTTTAAAAAACTTGCTTGAAAGAATTCCTGTTGGAATTCCTGAAAAAAGGGGGGGAACTCCGGTGGGAATATTAGAAAATGGATCTTGTGAATCTCAAAAGCAACTCTTCGATAAATTTCAAGAGGATATCTTGGTTAAAACCACCATTTTTTAAATAAATTCCAATTGCTGATGAATTTCCTGAAAGAGTCCTCAAAAAAACTCCAGAAATAATTTAAAAAGGGGTGTTAATCAAAAAAGGAATTGCTGAGAAAATCCCAGAGGTTAAAAACTATTGTCTCGAGAAATCCTCATTGGTTTCCAAAAGATAATCATGCAGATTGGTATGAGATAATCTAGGGGAATCCCAGAAGGAACTTCTTATGGAATCCTTGTTCAGGAGAAGTCCCAAGTAGTTGCAGAGAAAAATTCATTGAATTTTCTTGAAGTATCTAGGAAGAAACTTCTTAATGAATCTGTGAACGAATACCTGATCCCGAATATGCTCGTGGAGAAATGCATTCTGGTAGGAAGGAAACATATATCCTTTTTTGTTAAGATACCCAAATCACATTCCGGGAAATTGACCATTCCAGGAAGTGTGTCATTTTCGAATGCGTCGACTGATTGATTCATTTATCTTTATTAAAGAGACTTACAGTCCGATTGCGTCGATTCAGATACTGGAACTGTAAAGTGCGTCAATCTTTCGTTCATGAAAAATAGATAAATATATATTTAATCAAGCGTCCTTAATTCCCAAAAATATGATAATAAATGTGAAATCACAAAAGTGTGGTGCAACATAGATATGATAAGTATGATAGTATTTATTGTGTGGCAGATACAGTCAGGGTTCGTTGCACATGGTGCCACCCACTTTACGCCCACCACAATTTCTCTGTTATCTTTCAACCAATTCAGTTCATTTTTGAATGGTAATTAGCTTACTATATGCCACAACTACACCTAAAAAATGAGTTCAATCGGATGTAGCACTGCCAAAAAATCGCAGTGGTAGAAAGCACCACCCACCGTGTAAAACGAATCCTGACTGAACTCTATGACCAAAAAGTCAAGGATAACGGAAAGTTCCTGTACCAACCGGGAATCGAATCCGTCATGCTGAAAACCAACGCGCTAACTGCATCGTCTAGTCTTCCACGTGTTGATGTTCAGCTAAATGGGCTACGACGAATATATGAATCATTATTTTAAGCGGTGTTTGTTTATAACACAGTAGTAGGCAATAGAACGATGTTATCCAGTGCAGCTTGTTCTAAATTGAAAATGAGATCTATCTTCTATTTTGTGACAGAGAAAGAAATTTGGTAGATATCCTTTTCGGAACGGAGAGCAAAAAGTTAAGTTAAGAAATTGCTCAACTTTGGCTCTCTGGATCTCTCAGACTTTTTAAAATATCAACACTTTTTCTTTGGCATATGGACCAGAGTTGAACTCTATCACCACAGACAAACAGACGTAACACTTGCGAAATTTCCATCGACCACGCTTTTAACGATCATTTTAAATTTTCATAGTTGTGGCTTTCACAACCAGAGGTGCGCGCATCGTTTTTCTATGCGTTTGACGCTTCGCACTAGCGCCTTCTGTTGACGATGTTGCACAACACAATGATTCGTGCAACTTTTCCACCAGGTGATGGTAGTGTGAACTGGGCGATGGATTTCCATGAAAATCGTTCAATGTGTTACGTCTGTTTGTCTGTGTCTGTATCCTCTCAATCATGCTTGTTTACTCACTACCGCTACCGCTACTGAACGCTAGACAAATCACTGTGTGGTGAGCGTTAGGCAATTATGATTTCGTAACAGTGATTTTTTCCGCAGTTTGTTATAATTCATCTGTTTATTACACAAGGTATAGAATCCGCTAAAGAATCTCTAAGAGCCGCCTGGGGAGGAAGTTTTTAAGAAATCTCAGACAATTTGAAATTATCCAACCCAGTTAATCCAGTTGCGACTGAGCAGACTCAGACGTAAATCAAATCTACTCGCACCTCATACATACTTACTTACTCATAACTCAACTGGACTCAACATGGACTCAACTGTACAACTTCGTTTAGCAGCTCGGAACTTTTGCAGCTCAAAGAAAAACGTATTTCGACTGACATTTCTGACTTTCAGGAACATCGAAGCAAAAATCATAATTTGATGGCGGTCAATCATGATGGATAATAAAATGCACCGCATTCCACTTTTTATTCGCAAAAAATTCTCGAGTTTTTTTTTTTATTTATTTTTCTTCGTATTTAATTATTTACTGTTTTGAGCATCTTTCCATAGGTACCCTGAAAATGCTGCAGATTTATTTTTAGTTTTTTTTTATAATTACCATCAATTTCTCTGGAAACTAATCCACATTGTTTTTATTTTTTAGCAATCTTATTCTCACGAACGAATTGAAAACAGTCAAGGAGGATTCGTATTAAAAAAAATGAAATTTCTGTGTTTTTTTTTTCAAAATTCTCTGTGCATCACTGCAATTATTGTGAAATAGTTTTGACTATTCTGATTTCGCTACCTGAAAATGTTTCTTTAGGTTCGAAATAATTACTTTTTGTTTTCTTTTAAGCATTTATCTTTCAAATTTTAATAAATCATATATCTTTCTCGTATTACAGGGAAGATGATGTTACAGAAACCATTTTCTATCGAAATGTTGAAAGATATGTTTTTTGGAAAACTGATAAACATTTTCCTCCAGGAGAATCAGAAAGATAAGCATGAAAACTGATATTAAAATTATTGCTACGTTAGGCTGATACAATTTTTATTTTGACTTTTGTGTCACAACCCCACCCCCCGCCCTTCCCATCAAAAATGTTTGATTGGATTTGGCATTTTAAAGGAGTAGATAAACAATATTTTTATTTATTTTTCAGATTAAATACATACTTTAATATAATCCCCCTACCCCCTCGACCAACCAAGTGGTGGGACATAAATTGAAATAAATATTTGTATCGATCCTATTTAATATCGAACACTAAAATATGAGGAAAGAGATCCAGTTTATTTTTTATTTTCACAATATGGCATTGGAATATAAAAATAAATGGAAAATAGATTTGATTTAAAATAGAATCTAGTTTAGAAAAAAAGGCTCCGTGTTTTTTTTTTTTTTATAAAACAACTTCGATGAATCTTAAATCCAATAAAAATTCCCGAAGAAAAAACGGAAGACCCTCCCAGAAACTAATGAATAAAAAAAAGCGGAGAAATTTTTGGTGCGAATCATGAAAAAAAACTTTTAAAAGAAAAACCTAAAAATAAATGACGAAGTATTATGGGGCGCCAATATAAGGGCTAGTCAAGTGGAACTACGCTACGGCTAAGCCTCTTAGAAATATGGTGCTATGATGTATAACTTTTAAACTCCTAAATTACTTCATGATGAGTATATTTCCATCACTGGTGAACAATTCTAAAGGTAGCTATTTTGAGTGAAATTTTGGAACTTTGATTCACAATCTTCTTCTACAGGGGAGACTAAGGAGACTTGATCCCTGGGGAGACTTGTTCCCCCCATATTTTCTCGGAATCAAAAACAGTTTTGTTCTAGCATATTTTTTCCAAAACGACATCTGGGCAGACGACAATGTTTTGGCTACAATTGATTTTAATTGTGTATTGCATTATTTTTTAATGGCTGATGGTTTGTTTTCAGTCTGTCAGAAATCTTTTAGGCGAATCCGAAAAATCTCAATAACTTTGTGAAAATTTAACCAAATCGTGTCAAAACTTCACAGGACATAGTATAAATAAAATGCTATCAAACGTATTTATCCAAATAAGGTTGTTATGTACATATTTCAATTAATGTAGTTTAGTGTATAGAACAGTGACATGGGGAGACTTGATCCCTCGAGGATTACACACACATTATACATGTGAAAAATAAAATTCTATTTGGAAGCCTCTATTTACTCGGAATTCTAGTATATTCAATGATAAAACGTGTCAGATAATTATTATTTTAGTACAAATCATGAAAGGGGGATCAAGTCTCCCCATTTTCAAAATACTGCATATCCTTAACAATTTAAGCAAATCTTACAATTTTAAATACTCCGTATGCATCAAAAATGCAAGAAAACTAGGAAAGAAAATGAATAGGAAGCTTCTGGAGTTATTTTCCCTTTAAATTAACCATGTGCTCAAAAGGGGATCAATTGGGGCCCATTTTTGAAAAATACATCATAAGACATGCCTCCATAAAAACACTGTTTTGAAAACTTTAACAATAATTTCAAGTCCTTCTGTTGTGTATAAACTTGCAATAGATGTTTACCTGCCATTCTGTGCGAAAAATGGATCTAGTTTTGTGTTTTTTTTTTCTTAAAATTACAGGCAAATTAAGAAAAAGGGATCAAGTCTCCCCAGTCTCCCCTATATATAAAAATGCAGTGGCATACGTGGGACCGCGCATAACTTGCGAATGGAAGGTCCGATTTAGTTAGTTTTATTCTGTTAGTTTTCACCCAATGAAGGTTTATGAGGCAAAAAACATGGAGAAATAGCGATTTTTTGAAAATCGATTTTTCATACCTTTTGATCGGCAGAGGGAGGATGGTGGACTTGGCCTAGAAACGTCAAAAAAACAGTGGGCAAGTTTACTTTTTCTTAATACTAATTTCAACAGTAACGGCAATTTTGTCCAATTTTTTTAAAGAACATCAAAAAATCTAATTGTAGGGGGATTAGGAGCACAATGGACACCCGGGGCGAAATGGACACCTCTGTTTTTACCGAAACCGTTGATTTTTATGTAGAACTTTTTATGCATAAGTGTAAAGGAACAAGTCATGGTTCTATTTTTCAAAAGTGCCATATATATTGCTCCAAAATAACCAAAATATCATTGAAATTCTTATAATCAGCATCAAATAAGGTATGACGAGTGTTTGAGTGTGTCCACCATAAAAACAAGTGAATTGTTACCTTATCTACATCTATACGAAGATTTAGCAATGGATAAAGTATTTTTTTATCAGAATTTACTCAAAATAGCAATTTTAATGTTGTAGTCGATTCGGGGCGAAATGAACAGTGGCAATTACGAATGGATGTATGCGCATTGCATACCGTTAGGCGTAATAGATAGTTTGGAAAAAATCAATCCGATTATTTTAGCTTAAAGTTTATTTAATAACCTTTGATGCTATGTAAACTCGTCTAAAATTGAGTATTATATCTGTGGTATTGATCTCCGTAGGCAAATCACCTAACTGGTCGATGTAACTAATGAATTAGCACAAAATATGCAGGGGTGTCCATTATGACCCGATGGGTGTCCCTTTCACCCCGTAACTTTCCTGCCAGCCCTGAAAAACAATTCATTATTTCTTCACAATAAAGACATTCTACCTGCTGTAAATGATTGAAAGACGTAGGAAACAAGTTAAAGTTGTAAGTCAACTATAATATGTTATGTTTTACTCTGTTATACAGGTCTAACGTACTCATTTGCTTAGGGTGTCCATTATGCCCCTAATCCCCCTAAATAGGATATCCACAGAAGCATTACAACGCAAATAAAATGCACTGATTAAATTCATACTACTAAAGCTTAAAAATGTGCATTCTTATGCCTTCTTCCTATTTTTGCAGCACGAGATTTGAACAGCATTGACAAATGATGTTGCAAACTGCCAGTTTTTTCATTTGTAATTCTATATTTTTTTTGTATTGATAGTTCCGTTAAGAAGTCTATTGATTAGCAATTAGATGGGCTTAAATGAGGATACAATGATATTCTGAAAACAGTAGTATCATATTTGATAAATTATATTCGTCTTTAGCTCGGTGATGCATTCTAAATGGTTCAGAATAAGTGACAACCATTTCGTGTAGGTGAGTAACCATCCAGAACCCTTCAAAATTAATGACGCATTGCCAGGAGTACGCACTTCCTCAAACGGGTTGCACACACAGTCGGCGAATTATCATAATTTCCGTTGAAGTTTGAGTGCTGTTTTTTTTTCAGCCTTGTCTTCCTACATTCATCATCATCACACGATGAGAGCGCGAGTCATAACAATAAAAGAATGCGCATATGTAAGAGCATAATAAAACAAACAGAATACAACATAAAAAAACAAAGCTTGACTTACTTCCAGGAAATCGTGGCGGGAACACATTGCGACCGTGACGACTCAACAGCCACGGGTACAGCGGGTAACTGTCGCGAGGAATGTTCGTCCCGGGATGGTGCATCGGATGATGCGGATGCGGATGGCCCGGTGCGAATCCTTGGGCGTGGGCCAGCGCTGCGGCCGCTTGGAACTGGGCCGCCAGGAGGTGCTGGTTGTGCAGGTTAGCCATTTCCTGCGGGTTTAGGAACGGTGGATGCGGAAGTGGGGGCTTGAGGTCATTTAAGTGGTTCGGAGGTGCTACGGGAAAGGGACGGACCAATCCCGCCGGGATGCCAGGAACCACGATTGGTTTGTTGGCTGCGGTTGGCGGTTGAGGAGACGGAGTCGGAGACGTACGGTCCTCCGGAGTTAGTCGGGTTTGTTGAAGAGGTGGGCTTCTTGTCTGGGACAGGTCCTGACATTCTGCGGGGGAATCCGGATGTCGGTTGTTGCGATTTAGGTCGACCGGAGGCGAGGAACTGTGGTTTAACCGTTGTATCCGCGAATGGTACTCACTGGGGGAACAACTTTCCCTGGGTATTCGGAGGGCACGTTGGAGATCCGCGGCGGTTTGTGGGAACCGAAGATGTCCCGGGGGGAAATCACTAGGGTAACTATTATCACTAAATGGACTGCTAGGTCGCTCGGAACTTTCACTGTTTGGGGAAAAATGCGGCGGCGGTGGAGACTTGCTCATCCGATTTCCGCCCACGATAGATTCGATACTGAACCCGATTCGGGGTTTCTGCGTAGGCATGGCCATGACTGAAGTTGGCGCCAGTGGCATCATTTTTCGCACTCTAAATAGAAAAACACCGTGGGATCTTTCACTGTTGTCGTATCGTTTCCGGTAAATCACTGATTGAAATTTCCTCTGAACCGATCATCACTTGGGGCCAGATTTTCCTAGAAAGCCACATTGCGCTAATGACGACAGCTATTCTGCACCGGTCGCGAAACATTCACCTGAAGCGTTCGTTGGAAACCGCGAGGGGGCGCTTTCATGCCGCTGCAAACAGCTTAATTTGTTCACGTCGGGTGTTTTTGTTCATGCTTCGCTTAGCACCCTGACCGCCCGGAACGGCAAAAACAAAACGAAACAACAACAACAAGCAACGCTTTTAACACTTTACACGAAGACGGGGCCCGTAGATTACACGCACGTAGAAAATGCCGTTCCACGTTCACCGACGCCTGGTCACATAATAAAAAGCAACTACATGGGCCTGGCAGGGTGCTCCAACACACGCAAACACCCGGCCCCGGTCGACACCAACACACATCGAGGCCCATTACACAAATTCAAAGCTTGCGAAGCACGCCAGAAAGCAAAGAGAAGAGAAAATCTCGAAAGGGGCGGAGCCCAACCCGCCAATTTATTTACAACCAATTCATTCAAGCAGTGCGCCGGGCTGCGATTGGTCGGCAGCGATGCAGCAGAGAGCTTTCCGCATTCTGGTCGGGATGATGCTTTCAACCCTTTCTTCGTTCAATCACACAGCTTGCCATGTTTTTTAATGTTCTTCTGCGACAAGATTCGTACCCTCATCCCCTTCGAATGACACGCTCCGTGCCGGCTGAAATGGGCAGGTTTGGCTCCTCTCGCTTGCTCGGTGCTGGCGGCCAGTAATGGCATATATTTACTTTATTTATTATATATTATTAGAAGCTTGTTAAAAGTTCATTCTATAATTGCCTGGTATGTTATTTGGTGTTTTATTTTCGTTATTATCGCCATTTGCTTTTGCTCATTTCCAAGTCGGGCCCGGGCACGTTTCTCCCCGAGCGGGGAACCCTCCACCGCAATTTGAATCGTTGCCACAGTAAGTCTGTTATGCTGCTGGTTGGTGGTTCCCAACCGATGGAAAATTAGAAAGGGTATTCGCCACAAAGAGTCATTTCTTTTTCTGGACAACATGATTTTATCAGAAAAGCGACTTAATACTGTTCCGCTTAACCCGTTTCGGTCCTAGTTGGGAATTTTATTTCAAAAAATCACTGTGACTTCATTTTCCAACCGATTTTTACGAAATTTTGTACGAAGATCGCGCTACATCTCTAGTTGTATGGAAAATTATTAAAATGGTATTTTGGTCCTTGGGGTCTGAGTTATTGAAGGGGTTATATGGGTCAAATCGGGTCAAAAATGGACCAACTTCCTTTTAACCACTGATTACTTGTAAAAAACACATGCAATATGATTGCAAACATGTTCAATTATCTTTTTATTATTACAGACGCATAGTTTGAGTAAATTGAGATTGTCTGGATTTGGTTCCGAATGTTCCGGGTCGCGTTTGGGGTACGTTCGGAGGACACTTCTCAAACGTTCCCTACACATGACATTTTTTCTCGCATAATTATAAAAAACAGGCTTGTCATGATTCATTCTTCATAATTTTGTATACTAAGTATATTGAAGGAATATTCAAAGTTATTTTTGATATATTGGCCGCCATCCCGGATGTTCCGGGAACCTGGAACCACCCGGGAAGTGGCCATTTTCCAAATTGATATGAAACATGGATTGCGACACATCAATCTTAATAATTTTGCAAAACAAGTGTGCTAGAGTAGAATTCAGAGGTTTTTGGACATATTGGCCACCATTCCGGATGTTCCGGGAACCTGGGACCATCCGGGGAAGTGGCCATTTTCCAAACAGTTATGAAACATGGCTTGCGACATATCAATCTTCATGTTTTTGCAAAACAAGTATGTCAGAGGAGAATTTAGACGTTTTTGGACATATTGGTCACAATTCCGGATGTTCCGGGAACCTGGAACCACTCGGGGAAGTGGCCATTTTTCAAATTGTTATGAAACAAGGCTTGCGACATATCAATCTTTATAATTTTGCAAACCAAGTATGTTAGAGGAGACTTCATAAGTTTTTTGACATATTGGCCACAATTACGGATGTTACGGGAACTTGGAACCACCTGGGGAAGTGGCCATTTTCCAAACAATTATGAAACATGGCTTGCGACATATCAATCTTCATGATTTTGCAAAACAAATATGTTTAAGTAGAATTCAGAGGCTTTTGGACATATTGACCACAATTTTGGATGTTACGGGAACTTGGAACCACCTGGGGAAGTGGCCATTTTCCAAACAATTATGAAACATGGCTTACGACATATCAATCTTCATGATTTTGCAAAACAAGTGAGTTAGAATAAAACTCAGAGATTGTTGAACATATTGGCCGCCATCCCGGATGTTCCGGGAACCTGGAACCAGCCGGGGAAGTGGCCATTTTCCAAATTGATATGAAACATGGCTTGCGACATATCAATCTTCATGAATTTGCAAATGAAGTATGTTAGAGTAGAATTCAGCGGGGTTAGGCCATATTGGCTACCATCTTGAATATTCTAGTAACCGGGGACCACCCGGGGAAGTGACCATGCCCCAATAAATTATGCAACATGGCTTGCGACATATCAATCTTCATGATTTTGCAAATTAGGTAGGTTAGAGGAGAATCCAGATGGTTGTGAACATATTGGATAATACTCCGGATGAAAAACCTCTGAGCTCCAATCTTACATACTTGTTTGGCAAAATCATGAAGATTGATATGTCGCAAGCCATGTTTCATAACTGTTTGGAAAATGGCCACTTCCTCGGGTGGTTCCAGGTTCCCGGAACATCCGGAATTGTGACCAATATGTCCAAAAACCTCTGAATTCTCCTCTAACATACTTGTTTTGCAAAATCATGAAGATTGATATGTCGCATGCCTTGTTTCATAATTGTTTGGAAAATGGCCACTTCCCCGAGTGGTTCCAGGTTCCCGGAACATACGGAATTGTGGCCAATATGTCCAAAAACCTCTGAAGTCTCCTCTAACATACTTGTTTTGCAAAATCATAAAGATTGATATGTCGCAAGCCTTGTTTCATAACTGTTTGAGAAATGGCCACTTCCACGGGTGGTTCCAGGTTCCCGGAACATCCGGAATTGTGACCAATATGTCCAAAAACCTCTAAATTCTCCTCTAACATACTTGTTTTGCAAAATCATGAAGATTGATATGTCGCAAGCCATGTTTCATAACAATTTGGAAAATGGCCACTTCCCCAGGTGGTTCCAGGTTCCCGGAACATACGGAATTGTGGCCAATATGTCCAAAAACCTCTGAAGTCTCCTCTAACATACTTGTTTTGCAAAATCATAAAGATTGATATGTCGCAAGCCTTGTTTCATAACTGTTTGAGAAATGGCCACTTCCCCGGGTGGTTCCAGGTTCCCGGAACATCCGGAATTGTGACCAATGTGTCCAAAAACCTCTAAATTCTCCTCTAACATACTTGTTTTGCAAAATCATGAAGATTGATATGTCGCAAGCCAAGTTTCATAACAATTTGGAAAATGGCCACTTCCCCGGGTGGTTCCAGGTTCCCGGAACATACGGAATGGTGGCCAATATGTCCAAAAACCTCTGAAGTCTCCTCTAACATACTTGTTTTGCAAAATCATAAAGATTGATATGTCGCAAGCCTTGTTTCATAACTGTTTGAGAAATGGCCACTTCCTCGGGTGGTTCCAGGTTCCCGGAACATCCGGAATTGTGGCCAATATGTCCAAAACCTCTAAATTCTCCTCCAACATACTTCATTTGCAAAATCATGAAGATTGATATATCGCAAGCCATGTTTCATAACTGTTTGGAAGATGGCCACTTCCCCGGGGTGTCGCAGGTTCCCGGAACATCCGGGATGGAGGCCAATATGTCTAAAAACCTCTGAATTCTACTCTAACATATTTGTTTGGCAAAAACATGAAGATTGATATGTCGCAAGCCATGTTTCACAACTGTTTGGAGAATGGCCATTTCCCCGGATGGTCCCAGGTTCCCGGAACATCCGGGATGGCGGCCAATATGTCAAAAAAACCTTTGAATATTCCTTCAATATACTTAGTATACAAAATCATGAAGAATGAATCATGACAAGCCTGTTTTTAGAATTATACGAGAAAAAATGTCATGTGTAGGGAACGTTTGAGAAGTGTCCTCCGAACGTACCCCAAACGCGACCCGGAACATCCGGAACCAAATCCAGACAATCCCAAATTACTCAAACTATGCGTCTGTAATAATAAAAAGATAATTGATTATGTTTGCAATCATATTGCATGTGTTTTTTACAAGTAATCAGTGGGTAAAAGAAAGTTGGTCCATTTTTGACCTGATTTGACCCATATAACCCCTTCAATAACTCAGACCCCAAGGACCAAAATACCATTTTAATATTTTTTCATACAACTAGAGATGTAGCGCGATCTGCGTACAAAATTTCGTGAAAATCGTTTGGAAAATGAAGTCACAGTGATTTTTTGAAATTAAATTCCCAACTAGGACCGAAACGGGTTAACTAACGTTAGGTCTTTTTTAAGATTTCATTACACAGGGCCAAATATTATTTTCTAAAAAGAAACCAATGCTCTAACATCTTCTTTGACTCGATCGAATTGTCATTAGTGTCAAACAGATGTTGTTTCTTGAGTTTTTTCTTGTCAAATATTTGACCACGTGTACTTGAGGCCTTAGGAATAACTTAAGTAAAAATAAATCATCAAGAACACGTGTTGTAAAACTAGGTGTTGGTTTATTCTTTGAAAACTACGTCTACGACAAGATGCTTGGATTAACAAAATAAAGCAAAATGTCGTTTCATTTCATCATTCGAACAAGCATGCTATTCTCATCAGAGCAGTTGCTTTGAGAACCCCTTCTACATTACTGCAGGATCCACCGAAGGGGATGAGTGAGTGGCACAAAATTAAATTGTGAGCACTTCTCAACGGATCGGAGCGAGTTTTCTCGCCTCTTCGATCAATATCCCCCCTCCACTGCTTCGGAATTGAATACGAGGGGCTCCGGCGGCTGCCAGCATCAGCAAAGCCGGGCGAGCGGTGCGCCGTGAATCTGAGAAAAAGTTTACTTTTGCTGCAATGCTGTTAATTTAAGCGACAGCTTCGTCTCCACTCTCCAAGTTGCTCCGTTTTGTTTTACCGGTCGTCTCAGTCGGTGCCATTTTGTTGTTTGCCAATTAAGCGAAATGGTATGGTTGGTTATGAAGTGCGACAGCGATGGTCCAAAATGCGGGAATGAGAAATCAGTTCCTGTATCTATCAAAGTTGTTTGTGTGTTGTGAATCTTGAGGCTGGAAGCATTTCCAAATACAAGGCACATTTTGAGGCCGTGTTTGAAATTACCTAGGCTCAGTGTACCAGTTATGGCCATAGTACCTCAAATTTGCCATAGTTGATTTTCAACCTTTAAAGATACAAATCAACAAGAAAAATTTCGTGAACAATAGATCACGATCGCAAAAGATGATTGCAATCATTCAAACTTCACAATTTGCTCAAATTATGATAGAAATAAATCATTTTCCTTAACTTTTCGGCCTCCTTGCACCCTATTTCGCCATAGTGTACCAGTTATGGCAAATCCCATAAGGAATGCATGTAAATAGTGCGAAGTGGAACCCAAATTAACAAATGTATCCATAACTGGTACAGGGTTCCTATCATTGGCACACGCCGTAATAAATACTAAAAGTAATTTTGGCTCCGGTTTTATATTTTTCCTGTAAAGTATGAAAACTAATCAATCATTTCACTTATTGTTTACATTTGTCGGTCTTCTTCTTATTTTTGTAAAAATAGGTTTTCTTAGGTTATCGCGCCACTGGTACAGGCACCCTACTAATGATTTTGTATGACATGTTAGGTTTTTCAAAATAACACCTATGCTAACGTAATTTGGACGGCCCCAAATGGAATCTGAATACATATATTTCACATTCTACTAAGTCTACCCATTTTACCCACTGCGCTCATTTTTTGCTCAAATCTACCGGATCTGTGTCGAACACCAGCTTTGCAGGGTTGCCGTCCGGCATTCTTGCAACATGTTCTGTATCGCTCCGGCTTTGGCCACCTTCTGGATGCTGGGTTCAACGTAGAGTGCAGCGAACTCGTGGTTCATTCTGTCCCTTATTCATTTGCTATATACCGGTGAAGATCATCCGCTCGAAAACTCCAAGTGCTTGCAGATCCTCTTCGATGATGGTCCATATTTTGGCCCATAGAAGCCCACCGGTCTCATAAGCTCTCTTACCATTATACGTACATTTCTAGTGGTGGTGAATCATTTTTTACCGCAGTTTCTAATGGAGCATGTACTAGGCACGACTTTCACGACTCACATTCATGTTCACCGTCAGTAAGGCTCTAAGGTAGACGAATTCCTCCTCTACCTCAAAGGTAGAGGTAGAGCCATCTATCGTGACCAGGGCTGCAATTTTTCAACAGGCCTTTATGAACGCAATATTTTGTTTTTTTTTTCTCCTAGATCCTCACAGTCGCACTCAGCATGCTTAATCAACAAATGGAACAGATGGGGAATGGAAGTTGAATCGGGAGTTATGGTCTAGTTTCGTTTCTCAGTGAAAATTGTCATTGCAATGCAAGCAAAGCAAACCATACACATCGTAGTTGCTACTTCGTGATTGACCAGAACAATCGAAGTTGCACAGAGAACCATTGAATGGTGCTTAGGACTAGCTATACACTCTCAATGCACACAATTCGGGAGTTCAATATTTGAAAGTCAATAACGGCGCTGACCGCGTCCTAACGGTTATCGGGAGAGGGACGGAATGTTAGTTCGACAACCGTTGTTACTAGAAACCGTGGAATCCACAGCATCCCCACAGTTGTCTCGGGAAGGCGTATTTGTTAGTAGGGTAAGGTAGGGTGTAAATCTGGGAGTCACCTATGGTAGGTAATATGATTCACACCACTAGAAATACGCGTCCCAATAATCGTAGAACAAACGAGATTCCGATTCTACCGATCAATCGCAAGATTAAAAACACGATTTATTTTCACAATACTCACTCCCTCTCAATGCACCTGCGACGCGACAAAGAGTCCTTTAAAACCAACCGTGCACTCGTCTCACTTTACCCGCGCAGAACAACAAGGTTGTGACAAAAAAAAAACTTTCGAAACTAACCCTACATACTTGTCACTTGTTTTTTTTTTACGCAAATCACCTAACTTGGCCGCCTGAAAGTTGTCTGAAGATGCTTGAAAACAACGTTGAATCTTCCGTACACTGTAATATCATAACGATCTTGATAATATTAAGCTACTTACTGAGTCATACTTGCGATTACTGTAGTCAAATTGCTATGAAAAATGATTTTTTGAAAACAAAAAACAGGTGTTTTTTGCGTCGGTTTCAAACTATTGGGGAAATATGGGCACCCTATTTTCAATTAAGCATTCATATCACTTAAAGCATAACATAACAAACTTGATATTCGTCATTGTGAGTGCTTAAAAATAGAACAAACATCGATTTCAAATCATCAACCTTGTATGGAAAGTCGAAAAAAATTCTGCTCTACTGTAATTTTTTTCCTTCGCATTTTCGAGCTCAGGGCATGATTCTACACCAAAAACGATCACCAGCTTACCGAGTTCAAAAATGCTGTAAACTAGTGTTATCACGGCATTCCTGGAGGATTTGCAGTTAAGTCGAGATGTGGTCCATTGTTGGCCAGCCGTCAATGAATCCGACTTGATAACTGCCGACATTCGAAAAACTAGAAAACATTTCATCGTGTGAAATTTGTCACACACGCTAAGAAAAAGTTACTCTAAAATGAGCCAGATTCACACAAAACTGAGCTAAAATCTTAGAGAACAGACATCCAAGTCCAATCTGAATTTTGTGTAAGGAATATTTCTTCGTCAACACAAGTGGCAACGTCGTGGCGCTGCAATCGGTTAGTTTCTCATACAAAAGTAATTCACCACTTGAAATGTTTCAATTCACCACTGACTGTAGCAATATGGTGTTTGGCGGCGCAAGTGTTTTCATCGTGTATTGGTTCGCATCCTTACTCTAGTAAGGATTCAAATCCTTACACAACTTTCTCAATGGAATTTGTTCTAGCCTGGATGTCCACCAGCAGGTAGAAGCGTAGAAGATCAATTTAGCACCATCAAGAACGCCCTCATCGTCACCGGCGAGAATAATTTGGGTGAGCTACGCACCCGGAGAAAGCAGTGGATTACAGATGATACCTGGAGGAAGATACAGGAGCGAAGGAACGCCAATAGCCGCGATAGAGCGAGCGAAAACACGAGGAGCCAAAGCCGTAGCCCGTCAGCGCTGTTCGTCTCGTGAGAAGGGAGTGAAACGCTCATGTAGACGGGACAAAAGAGCGTGGGCGGACTCCCTAGCCAACGAAGATGAGAGAGCCGGAGACACCAGCGACATCCGTCTCCTCTACGGTGTTTCACGTCGCCTTAGTGGGGCTAAGATGAATGCTACGATGCCCGTGAAAGACCCGGCTGACCAGTTTAAACGCTGGTTCGAGCAATTTGGAAACCCTTTTCAAGAGTTGGTCACGCCATCAACACCTCAGCATGATCCGCCAAGGGTTCAACGCATTACCCGTGTCCAATATTGAGATTTTTGAAGATGTCTTTAATGGAATACAGTATATCGAGCATGCATCCAGAATACTAGGGGCACTAACTGGTAGAGGTTCCAACCCGGGATATCCCGGGACAAAAAATCCCGGGATCTTGAAAAATTCGGGATTTCCCGAATCCCGGGATAACATTTTTCACCGTCCCGAAAATCCCGGGATTCCCGGGACGCACATTTCTTACACATATTTTTCGCTTTGATTTGAATTTGGAGAATCTCTGAAACGTATTCGAAGAGTCGTAATTTTTTTCTCAAATATCGCCTTCAACAAAAAATCACGAAAATGTTACATGAACCATTTCAACTGTGTGTGGACACCAAAACTCGTTGAAACTCGACTGAAACAATGCTGGAGCACTTCATTTACGGTTTTGATAGCATCAAAGAGAAATTTTTCGACATAGGCCTTTCTAGACTTATGTTGGACATGGACAATGATTTTGAAGCTGCAAAAAATCATCAGGAAGCTCTTCAGCCAATCAGACTCGCTTCGGAAGCATGGGGAAGACGAGATGCTATATTATTGACTACGGAAGGCAGCTTGAGTTTCTTGTATACGAAGCTTACAAAAAGTAACTCCAATGTTGGAAACGACCTCTTCCATGCAAACATGAAAAGAATCAACAATCGGCGCCAAAAGGAAATAATAACTAAAGTTCCTTCAAGGTCTTCCATCGTCAACGCAAGTGCCAGCAGAACTGGAAAGCTCATCGAAAACGCAAATGATTAAGTTCATCAAGAAACTGGGAGTTCGATTGTTGCGAGACTGCCAAAGACAGACCGATAATGATGCTGCCGAGTTGAATGCTGGATTGTCTTGTATGCATAACACCATCGAGCATGCGCGAAGAACTGGAATCGGCTATAAAGTAATATGGCAACCCGTCTTAGACTGATTCGGAAATGATTGAATTTTCGAAAGTAATTGCGAAAGAGTTGTCACTTTTTGAGCTACATGGTAAGTTGACCCCGAATCTTAAAATCGAACTCCGGATATATCCGTTCTAAAAAGCGACCCTCACTGTTCGATGAAATCATCAAAAACATTTGCTTCTTGAAGTCGTATTTTCAGAGAACGAATTCAAATTGATAAGACCAGTTACTTAAAGTGAACCATTTATTTGATACATGATACATGATACATGATACATTTGATATGATGAATACATATAACATATTTCTGATCGCAAAAATGTGTTTTTAAGCAGATTGAAAAATTTCCCGGGATCCCGGGATTTCCCGGGACAAGCAACAAATTTTATCCCGAATCCCGGGACAACCAAAATGGTCGGGAAATGGAACCTCTACTAACTGGCCTTTAAAAAAACTTGGAAATATTACGACTCACA